>NC_060257.1:35206754-35510342 GCF_921293095.1 Ischnura elegans | reverse complement strand
GCCACACAACATTTTTAGACATTTTAAATACATTTGAAACAGTATCACAATTTATTCAAAGAAAAATATTCAGGTGTAACAGAAAAACGTAGGACCAATATAAAATTATATTATGAATACAGAATATATTCTCTCCTCATCACATCAGTACTAAATTACGTCAGCATGGCTAGTTACACTGGGAATTGCCATGAAATATCATTAAACAACTTATATACTTTATTCTTAAATACATGTATTGCTGGCAAATTTCTTATTTTTATTGACATTGAGTTCCATATTCTAGTCGCTGTAACCATGGGTGATTTGAAGACTTGAAGGCAATGATTTCATGATGAAACTAGGGAGCTATTTGTTATCCTCAGCAAATGCATTACGGTTGCATAATTAGGAATTACTCGTAAAGAATTGAAATCTCCGAAAATAATTTTGAACTTGAGTAGATTTTTGTCGGCTTTAATCGACGTTAGAAAATGACAGCAGCGGAGAATTCAACGGTAATAACCTTCGAAAGGTGTTGCTACAGAAGAATGATGAGGATCAAATGGATCGACCGAGTTAGTAATGGGGCAGTTCCAAGAAGAGTTGGAGAGAAGAGAGGCCTCGTGAAAACCTTAATAAGAAGACAGAACAACCTGATAGGCCACATCTTGAGATATGATGGCATGATGAAGACAATCGTCGAGGGACAATTAGATGGCAAGAACGGAAAAGGAAGACCTCGAATGTATAAGAACAAGAAGGATGTGAAAGAGAAGAAATACGTAGGTGTGAAAAGATTAGCTGATAGGAGAATCGAGTGGAGAGCTACGTCAAACCACTGTTATGATAGGAAACATAATGACAATACACTTTTGTATGTTCCACAAGAGTTTTTAATACCGACCCAGGTTTCGGCAGTACACACTGTCATTATCAAGGTGAATATACAAAAATTTTGCGAGCTTATATATACCTTACGGAGAGGGGGGTTAAGACAGGGCAGGGCGGAGGTGGTGATGGTGGGAGGGGAAAAGCTATCGAGGAATAGTTTCCTCGAGGTCAGTGGGGTTACTTGCCGAGTCCAGCAGGACTGATAATAAAGGGGAGGAGTGTGAGGGGTACAAAAGGTCGTTAACCACCCTTACATTTTTGTTTCGACATGCTCTTAAAATTTCTAACTGCTCAAGAAAATCCATCTTTTTACCTTTACACACATTGTGGAGAACCTTGACATTGAAATCGCTGCTATGGTTGCAGTCTGCTGATTAAGCTGATCACTGTTATGATTGTTGATCAGTGATGATAGTAATGATATCATCATCATCACTCGTCAACAATCCTAGGATTGGTTTGACGTCCACTCAGTTCTCTTATCAGCTAATCTTTTCACACCTAAGTATTTCTTCTCTTTCACATAACAATGATATCGACTGGCGTTAATGAAGGTTTTAACGGTTAATAAATAAATCATGTCAAGAAAATAAATGAGTTTGTGTGCGATAGTGTATATTTGTACAACCTATCCGAAATTTTGCCTTTACTAAGTCAGGGTCGAGCTCTACCTAGTCTGAGGTGTTAGCGTATAAATTTTTTGCACACAGTCTGGCTGCTAAAGGGATAGGGTATAGAAGCCCCTGCGTAACTTAACACTTTCAGGGAGAAATTAATTCCTTGCCCTTATCTTGTTATGAAAATATAAAGCCGCAACCTCTTATCACCCCACCGGGGCCCTTTTAAAATCGTAGGCCGGAAGTTGCGGTGTTCTTCCTCAACGGAGTCAGGCTCGCAAGCTTGTCGTCCGTCGTCGCTTGCACGTGTTTATTCACTGCGTTTGCTCATGTGAGAAAGTTTACAAATATTTTTCGCCGGGGATTTTCTGTTTGGTTCCTAATTAAACCGCTAGAGGGAGCCAGTGAGATCTTGGTGCGATGAAATATTCATCTTGGCGATAAGGCGATGGTTATTTGTGTTGTAGATTCTTGAGCTGCACTCCTTATCAAATGCATAAGTGTTTTTTGTGAATTTATGACCTTAAAAAAAGAAGATTTTTCTCTACGTGTTTTTATTTTGGATAACACATTCCCGTCACGCCGCAACAAATCTACTAGAAGAGAGTTTTAAATGGAGGAGCAAGTCATGTGAGTACGAATTATTTGCGTTTCATGTTTTCTTAAGACATATTTAGCTGTGATACGCCTTGCTAATCCTTTCCTGTCCATTGTTATCTGATTATAAATAAGCTTGGCTGAATCTATGTTATATCAGTGAATTATTATGCCATAGTTACATAAAATACATTTCTAAGCATTTCGTTTCTGCAATGTCTAGTTAAATTACTCAATTGAGTGAGAAACATTTTAGCTCTCTCCGCGTTAAGTACAATTTGTTCACCCGCTTTTTTTTACATCTGTTTCATAACTTAATTATTGAAGCACTAGTTTCGTAGACCTAGCCGTAGCCTATGGTGATAATTATGCCTATTTTTCCAAGAACTTGTTCATACTACGGTTGACTGTAAAATAGTATCATGGGTGCTGTGTGATCGCAGGATTGGGAGCAGGAACAAGGGAAAATATATACAAAACCATTGTGCGGCCAGTACTTTACATGTGAAACTTGGCCTGCTGAGAAAGCCGATGAAAAGAAAATGGATCTGACAGTTATGAAAAGCTTAGATGGATGACGGAGAAAACAAGAAGAGATAATATTAGGAACAAGGCGATAAGGGAGATGGGAGGAGTCGTTGAGATCTCAAGAAAGGCGCAACAGCGAAGGATGCAATAGTCGGGACTTATTTTAGATTTAGAAACTTAGAAAGATATTTATTGGTCTAGGACTTATGTCGTCTCAGAATAAAAACAATTCACTGTACATAATAACAGAGTAAATATAAATATGGAATAAATTGAAACAGAAAATCATGAAATTAACTCCTTACTCGTAGTGAGCGATAAACCAACAGGACAATACAACAAAAGAGTTCCATTATACAAAGTTAAAAAAAAAGACAAACATATTATGCATAATGTTCCAAAGTATTATTATTAGTCCAAAATAATAGCTTTACGTAAAGTCACAGCCCATCAATTACTCAGCGATAAATCACGGAGAGGAGAACCAATGAAGAAGTTTTGGGACTAGCTTCAAGTTACATGATGATAAGAACAAACGATCGAAGAAGTATAAAATATGTACATTTTTCTTGAGGGATATATTTTAAGAAGGGGTGAGGAATATGTGGGGAACAGAATTCATAATTTCCCAGTAAAAGAGAAGAGAATGAAGGGTAGACCAAAAAGAGGATGTGTCGAGAATTATTTGAGAGAGAAGGATTTCACTGAAAGGGATGCCCAGGATCAAGTGACTCGGAGGTGACTAGTTAGGAACGGAACCCCTGACGTGAATGGTAGCACTAAAAGAATAAGATGAAGCAGTTGGCTATCAGTTTGTGCTACCACTTAATAGTTAAGATAAGATTTTTAAATTAGGCGATTCTGCACTGGGAATCATATACTTACAAGGTGCATTCCGAAAGTAATACCATCGAATTCCCTGCACCGATCCTATTGTCGGAGTGATATCGAACTACTTTGAGTAAGTGGTGTGGACAGTGGACACTAAGCTTTGCTGCGAAACTAGTCTCAATGCTCTCCAAGCTGTGGAAGCGGCAGGATGTCTGTTATTGTAAACCTCTGCGCTCCTAGTATGTCACGAAAATAATGGAATTAACAATCAATCAAAGTTTAAGTTTTGTACTAACAGAAAAATTTCTTGAGGAGACTAATAAAAATGATTGTTGAGATTTGCGGACTCTTGCTCTGTCCTACTCACAAGTTTTTACGTAGGTAATGGCTTTTAAGGAGGGTCGGGAAGAGGTAAATGCTCAAAAAGGCTAGAATGAGCTAATCAAAAGTGAAATTAGTGTTCATTGTCTTTTTATACAGCAAAGGAATGGTCTAGAAGAAATTATTTTCTCAAGAGCAGAGAGTTAACGCTACTTTTTACATGTATGGACAGGAAATACTTCGAAATAGGGTCATCAAGACAAGGAATGACATCTTCGCTACCTGGCAAAAGTAAAATCAGTGTTCGCTGTTTTTTTATGCATCAAAGGAGTGGTCTACAAGAAATTATTTTCTTGAGAACAGACAGTTAACGCTGCTTTTTACATATATGGGCTGGAAATACTTCGAAATAGGGTCATAGGATAAGGAATGACATCTTCGCTGCCTGACAAATCCATTTCGACAACGCACCTTGCCAGAACGCGCAACAAATCCGCGAGTTCCGGGCAAAACACGAAGTTCAAATGCTGCCCCAACCCCTTTATTCCTGAAGCAGACTTCTTTCTGTTACCTCGGATTAAGACAGCCCCAAAATGAACCCAATTTTCGTCCACTGAAGAAACACAATCAGTCGTGACGGGGATCTTGCGAGAGGTCCCGGATGAAGCCTTCCTGGGCGCGCAACGATCATGGCAAAGTCGCTGGAAAAAAATTGTTGAAGCTCAAGTGTTGTACTTTGAAGAATTTAAAGTATTTGAGCCAATCTGTTCAATAAATTGCTCTTTCTTAAAAATAATTGCATTACTTTCGGAACGGACCCTGACCATATCCATGAGGGAAATCCGCGTAAATCAAGGGGATACAGGGCATCCATTGACTCCGTGTCATCCGCATACTCCCTCAGCGTAGGCGAGGTGCGTCGTCTCGACCCTTGTGCAACGGATCCAACTCCGTCCTTGATCCCTTCTCCCTCCAATTGAGGCGCACTGAGCTCCGTGCCCTTTAATTTGGTCCTGCCCGGCTGGAGTAATCCGAGACGAAGGGAGTTGAAATGGTCAGTTTGGAAGGTTGATTGCGGAGGAAAGCTGGGTTTGCAGACGAGAAGTAAACAGTAGCATGCGGAAGGAAAGCAAAAATCTCGTGAGGGATACGATGAAATCACTGTTTAAAGAATAGGAAGTCAGAAAAGATTTTCCAGAGACAGCTAAAGTACCAGAAAAAAATGGCTAGATATCATCACGGTTATTTCGTTTATTTATTTAATTATTAGTCTACCGGCCATAATAATCTTGCATAGGATTCTCCATATTGTAGGTCAGAAAAGATTTTTCAAAGACAGATAAAGTGCCACGGAAAATAACGGCTAGACTCCATTACGCTTAATTCGTTTATTTATTTTGTTGGTGGTCTATCGGTCATAAATACTATATAGTGTATAGTATACACAGCATTCTCCAATCCCTTGACTACATTGATTCCCGCCGGTCTCTGTAAATAGTGGCGCTCCAATCGTTAGAATACTTGTCAGAATGCGTATTACCCCGCAAGAGAGACGCTACGCGGCAAATGTAATCGTTTATCGCTAAGAAATTAAGCTCATGTCAACTATCTACGAGCATATTACCATAACCATGAGTTTTTGTATAGTTTCCGGGCTATGAATGTGATGTGTAACCACATTACTCTTCAGCAAATTCAGAGCCACAATAATAAGTTGGGACGAATATTATCGCTCTCTGGCTCACATTATTCCACAATAAACGTAAATGACAACGCCATTTCTATTAAATCATTGCCAGCATGAACCAGCCAAACAATATTCATCACCATGTAATTCACTAACAATTAGTGCGGTCTCCTGTAGTTATATAAAGTCTATGCTACCGGTTATGGCAGGTTTACTTTTGGGATTACCCTGGCCTATCTCCCCTTTCTTCATGGACTTCCCTCTTCTATTCACGCAAATGACTGTTCCCTTTCAGTCTAACTACAAATCCTATTCTCTTCCGTCCCCTCATCCGCTTACTTAACATTCTTCCCTGTGAAATGTTTTGTGTGTTTGTGTAGAAATGTTGTCGTCAGTTACAACACCAAACTATTTTATTATAAAGCGAATTTCAGATCCATACGGAAGGAAATATCGTGGTGAAGTAATTGGTATCTTATCTAATCGTTATAAAGAGTTCCGGATTTGAATTCCGCTCAAGGTCAGCGATAACTTCTTGGCAATTTTTATCCTTAAAAGAACTTAACCAACACAATTAATTTCTGTCTATGCATAACTTAAAAAGTCATACTCATCAATTAATTTTTATCTCAATTTTATTTATTTATTATGTTACGGTTCATCATCAACAGTAAGGTTTGGTTTTCCGCAGTTACTCAATTCTTGGTAACAATTAATGTTGAGTTAAATATTCATGTACTAGAAATTAGTGGGAGAAAAACAATTAGTCAAGTGATAATGGACAGTAGTTGTTGTTGACGGCGCGGAACAGAGAATGGAGAGTATGGTTGTGAAAATTGTGGCGTGCGGGTGTGCTCGTCGTCGCTCCAGAAGTTATCGCTGAAAAAAATGATAAAAAGTGTGTGTAATGCGTATTAATCATAAATATAAAGTTAAAGAGGAACGTTACGTTTAACTGATAAAAAGTGTTTATAAAGTTTATTAGCGATATTTGTGAAGTTAAGGAGTAAATTAAAACGTTACATTTTATATCACCTAATATTTCAATGCCAAAGTAATAAATAATGCCAAAATAATAAAACTTTTCACTCTTCATCACTTGCTTAATTTATTTCATTCGAGACTTGCATCTGCCGTTCTTCCATTAATGGTTTTTAATAGCATTCTCTTCTCTCTAATCTTCTTTGAACTTATTAAAATTATTCATACGAGATGTGCTATCTTCATCATTCTTCTGTACCATCACATATCGGATTCTTAAAAACTTGATATTATCTGCTGCCGTCATCATCCATAGTACCACAAAGAAACATACTAAAAATCATATCATCCTTAATAAAAATTTTTTTTTCAAGAATAATTCTTTTCCAATTCTATTTTTCTCATTAAATATTTTGGTAAAAACGTAGGGACGTGTATTCTAAGACAAGGAAAATCATTCTTATTCAATAGTATGAGCGCCTATCTTAATTAAGTCATCAAATCTTAAATTTCCCATTTATAAACAATGACGCCGGTTCATAGTTACAGCATTGGTTATTTTGTCGTCTATTTGAGCTCAAAACGATATATTCCACAATTCAATGGATAGTTATGATGAAATGGACAGTCATGAATCCAATGCTTCATGACAGCCGTCCATGAATGGTTGAATCAATGGCCTAGTTTTCATATCGAGGCACCCAAAACTCTCCAGGTTTAGTGGTCTTGTAAATTTTGTCACATCTATTTCCATTAATTTTTTAAATTATCTGTTTATATATGCATATCTTCATTTGAGTTCTTCAGTAAGCTTTTTCTGAAATCCTTGTTTTTTAATGACTTATTACGGTCGTAATCAACCCTTGATAGACTTTTCCAGAATCCGCTTTTTGTTGTCAATACTCATTAGCTTAATGAGTCGTGAGTGCCTTTGATGTGCAGTGCCTGGCCAATGACCTCTTTCGTGACCTCTTCCTCTGTCATGCTACTAACCGCAATGACTCTCGCGTCACGGATTCGTTACTTTTTATCCCGCTACGCTATAATACAGAAATATGCTGATAACATCTACATGATAAAAAAATCATATTTTTGCCATTTGTATTAATGGAATGGCTTACTCTGGAGTATGCCCTTCGTTCGTGATCAGTGGTACTTATTCAGTAACATTTTCATCACAGTTTTCCCACGTGTTTTGTTCTGTATCGTTCACTTTTATTTCCAACTCATTTTTTCTAATAAGCCTACCGTTTCATACATCTTTGCATTGAGGCTAGATAACTCGTTTAATTTCTTTGAGATTGTTCCTGCGCCCTATAAAATAGAGGTTTCATGACATTAGTTAAGTGTACAATGCTCTTTAGATTTAATTATACATATATCTATATACTTTCTTTTAAATATCCAGTTGATCCCCTATGAGCATATGAGCAGAGCTTGAGTCAGTACTCCAACCAATGGTGATATTCCCATTGGCCTGGTATAATCTACTTGCTAACAAGGGCAGCATTCCAGGATATTGTTCACATTTGACAGAGATTTACGGCTGTTCACTGGCAGTAGCCGGGCATGAAAAGGGCAATAGAAAAAGTTTCAATATTTTGGTGAAAGTTTGAAGTGAAAAAATCGGATTTTTACTTTAAAATTAGCTGCTTTCTTGAAAAAAAAACTATTGTCAAAAAATAACCCCCCTATCATTCGACAAATTCGAGTATTCTTTTTCGCTTTTTGATAGGCCGACAGGCACCACGATAAAGATTTTCCTTATCTAATATTTCCTCATAAAATGGAAGAATCTTTGAAATTCACAAATGGCGTGTACGCCTCCGGCTTTTGCATGTCAGTAAGAGTGAGAATAACTTTGATGTATCGAAATGCGATCGATAGCCTCATCTCACATATACAGGGTGTTTCGGAAAGTATATGCAATACTTCAGGAGGTGGTACGGGTGACAATTCTAAGCATCATTTGTCCATAAACGTGGGATCGCAACTCCTCAGTTACTGAGTTATGGCAACGCAAACATTTTTGATGTGCTCGGCAGGTACCGTGAAAACGATTAAGTAATTAAGTTTGGACCAAAATGTGCGATTATTACTGTTTGAAACAATTTATCTCAAAAAGGGGTGAGATTGCGCTACTTTAATTTTGATAGTCGCTCAAAGCTCTCGTTTTATTTAGCTCAAAGATTGTTTCAGACTATTCATCTACATGTACATAATACCCCGCGAGCCGCCTAAAAGGCGTGTGGCAGGGGGTGTTAGGACACCAGCCGTTTACAACTATAAAAAAAAAGAAGTGCTCTAACGAGGTTGGGACTAGCGTTTATTAAATTCCTTTATGGTTCGGGGGAAAAACGAATTCCCATATCTATCCGTTCAGCAAAACATCTCTCTTAATTTATCGCTTCCATCGGACCTGGAGATATAGTGTGGCTCTAATAATATGTTCTCTGTGTCTCTCTTAAAGATATCCATTCTCAATTGTTCAAGCAATCTAAGCCTAGCGCGCAGCCTCCGAGTCTCCAACGGCTCCCAGCCTAATTAGCTTAACATCTGGGTAACACTGTCTGTACGCCCGAAGCAGTTTTTGACGAAACGCGCAGCCTTCCTTAAAGTAGCACATTTTCTTTTTCAAATATAAAGAATAAAAAAGCTCTCGGATGCGAGGCTGTCTTTTCTGCATGGCATTTTAATAGATACACGCAGCGTGCGTTTGCATCCTGCGTTCTTACTATAGCGACTAATGACTTCCTCTCGAAGTAATCTGGCCCGCGTCCGTACCTGCTGCTGCTGTCGCTGACACTGTTGCTCTGAAGGAATCGATTTGCCGCTCTCGTCCGAATTCATTAACGTGCGTTCACTTCGCGCTGTAATTGCATTTGCGTGTGGACGTTGATACTCGGGCACGGCCGTATGTTTTAAGAACCGGAGGGAGGAGTCCTCGGCCAGCTGATATGGTCAGACGAAAGATCACTACGCTCTCTGTATTCGGCACCCGTATGTTATTTCAGCGTTGAAGGCCTTGCTATCCGCTGTTTAATATACATTTTTGATATAGTGCGATTCATAACCTAAGGATCATCTTCATGTGAGAACTTTCATCAGCAACTGCTAATAAAGAATTTATGGTGGATTCAATGATAGAAATTCATGGAGAGAAAAAGAAAGGAATAAGAACACATAGCAGAAAAAGGACTAGGACAACGGTACTGTTGTGGATGGGAAAAAACAGAAATAATGATTCTCTGATTTCTGGATTTTTCCATCGACGACGGCAGTGGCGGATCTATGGGGGGTCCAAGGGGGCTATAGCCCCCCCTTGGATATCCAATTTACACTAGTAGAATGGTAATTTTGTTCGGACCTCCACTACTGCAGGGAGTTTACCCCATACTTAGCCCCCCTTTTTCCTTTCCTGGATCCGCTACTGCACGGCGGTACCGTTGTCTTCGTCCTTTTTCTCTTATGCGTTCTTATTCCTTAGGCGAGGACAACGGTAGGGGAGACTGCGTACGGTTGTGGCAATTTTAATTTGATCGCCCTTAGTTCTGTAAGAAGGCTATTCAGCTGAACAAAGATGTTTCATAATGTAATTTGTACATTATTATACGCATTAATATTAAATTTGTATCTCTGAACAAAATATTTAGCTTATAGGAGCAAGTTATAAAAAAACGACAAGTGTCACAACCGGCCACACCCAAGGGATGGTTGTGACAGTACTTCGGTTCGGTGTTGATAGGTTTACAAAATACTCTAAAAAGGTCTGAAATCACTTTAATTGAAGGAAGTATTTGACACAATATAGCATATTCTTCTTGCTGAAAACATTACACCTTAATAATAAAATTAATAAAAATCTGGTAAAACTTCAATCGTTTACAACGCATTAGCCACTATAGCATCTAAAATTATTATGTCAATCTTCACATATACTCTATAGTTTATACATACAATAAAGATAATACATCATTCTTCATAAACAATTAGTAGAAAAGTTGTGTAAATGTTTCTAGCTATGATTTAATGAAATTTTATCAAAATATAGTCCATAAGGAGATATTCTAAATTAATGTTCGCACTGCGTGTGAAGTATTTTGATAGCTACTGCTATTGTTCTGTCTAAAACACTTTGTCGTGAGAGATATACCCCATACTGACGATTTTTTCATTTTCACCAGGACTTTACAAACATATCTTAGCAATGAAATGCGATTAACTCCGTGTATTTCCTTTGCTCTCTGCCAAGAAGTCCTGTTTCTTAGTTCTTTGTGACCGTATTCATACACTCCGCTGTTCCCTATAATTTCCTGATACGACGACTGTCACTACCGTACCCTGGCACAACCATACCCAGGCCACCCTACTGTCGAGGATGTAGAAGCCAGAAATAAAAGAATCATCATTTCTGGTTTTTTTCTATCCAGACAGCACCGTTATTCTCGTTCTTTATTTGTTATGTGTTCCTATCCCTTTCTTTCATTCTCTATGAATTTATGTTCTTGTATGTTTTCGCTTTCGGCGTTGTATGAATGAACCAAGTAATTTATTGTTATAAAAATGTTCTTGAAAACAATGATGTAAATATATACAACATTGACGAAATATTTGAAATCTTCCCGTAAGGTAGTAAATAGAAATTCTTCACGGTTTGTGAACCGGGTGAATGGCAACATCATGCCACGTTTCGACGGCTCATTCTGTTACCGTCTTCTCTAGTGAGTTGCCGAAACGTTGGAGCTGGATTCATTCACTGGTTGACAACCTGAGATGAATTTGTTGAAAAGAAACATTTTTACTCATTTTTTACATGGAAATAGATGTGAGTACAAAATACTTATAGCATGAATGAGTTTTTAAATTTCCGCTGCCTCAATCTTAGATATCGGCATGGGTATACAGTTATTACAGCATGGAAGTAGCGTAAAAGAAGACATGAAGATTTTGTTCCGCTCAAAAATATTACTTTTATCGCAATTTTTATTGCTACACCAGGTTACTTTAAACGGCTATCATGCTCGACTTCTGTGCAAGGACAGTGGCTGCAAGGCACTCGAAGAGAACACGAATCGCGCGGAGATTTAGTCGATCTTGATTCAACCAATTTGCAAAGTTGGAGCATTTTAACTGTAAAGGCAGTAGGAAACGATGAATATAGTACATTGCAATCTATAAAATGGAGAAAATAAGCATCCATAAATAACTTGAAAAAAATATCTTTTTAAGGAGCTATTATTGGTTTTCACGAAGTATACGTTAATTCATATTTTTTTCTTACGACTATGAGAATATGACTACGTTCATTCGTCTCGGTTTTTTTTTGCTTTTCATTCCTGCATTTGAACATCCTTCATTGAAAACTTCAGTGACGTATTTTTTTAGCTACCACCATAGCAGTCAAATTCTTCGTGAAAACGGAATTCATACGCATCAGATTCCCTGAAAGTTGTCGTATATATATGAGGGAAAAGTTTCAAATGGGTGGATTAAAAAACATTGTAAACTCCGCGATACGGTACGTATTTTATTTTTTAAATTTTTATTTCTCTTCTCAGTAAACTTTTGTTAATTTTATCCGGCAGAAAAAACTGTGCCACTCGCGGGAAGAGTGCGAAGTGAGGTTTTCCGCAGTACTTAGTGGAAACACATATTGATCGAAAAATTTATTGAGAAACGTATGAGTGAGGAATGATTTTTGAGATTCCATCATTGCAGTAAAATACTCCGTATAAACACAGTTAAACGCGTCAGATATCTTGAAAGTTTTCAAATATGTACGAGGGAAAAGTTTCAAACAGGTCTATCCAGAATCATTGTAAACTCCGCGATTCGTTACGTATTTTATTTTTTTAATTCTCCTCTTTGTAAACTTTTGTTAATTTTATCCGGCAGAAAAATAACCCGTGCAACTCGCAAGAAGAATGCTAAGTGACGTTTTCCGCAGTGCTTAGTGGAAAAACGTATTCCTTAATGTGGTGTAAGGGAAGTCCCTGGGTGATGCGCTACAGAATGTGTAATTAGCAAAGGCGCAAGATCCTTAATGGGCGTTGGCTAGAGGGAGTCTGGTGAGACCCTTGAGACGTGACCTCTTCACTGCACGTTGGTCACCCCGTTCACCTCCGCCTCTTTCGCCCTCTCCCTGTGGACAACTGCATAGGGACTGACCTCCTGTAGATTAATCAATATTTAAGTCAAGTACCCTCCCCTGGAGAGAAGTATTTAGTCGCTAGATTGAGTGTATTATGTTTCTCAGTAAAATATAATTTCCTATTAGAATGAAATGTGTGTTCCGTGTAGGCTTCCGATCGATTTTAATATGAGACACGGTCTCCGGCGTTACTTTGTGGAACTGCTTCATCATAAAATAAAATAAAAATACTTTGTTATATTCCACACTTTATTTTAAATAGTACGACCTGGGTTTCTGAATATCATGATATCCTGAATCCCGGGTCGTACTATTTAAATTAAAGTGTGGAATAGGACAAAGTATTTTTATTATATTTTATACCAATCGATCATTTAATTGAAGCTTATTTAGGATTATTTTATATAAAATGGATAGTTAGAGGCGTGAGTTAGTGAAATTGCTTCATTACTGCGAAAAATCCACAGAGGAAAAATCAGTAGCCAGTTAAGCTACCGAGGCGTCATTCTCCCCTGTGGAAATTTCCCGGTCAAGGCGAATGATTTTTCCTCTGTGGATTTTTCGCACTATTTATGCATTGCGGGTGACTCCGTAAAAGTTATCACCGTGGCTAGTCCCGGTATACTTAAATAAATTGCCTTATGTTGAATTTTTTTATTACCTAATTTTAAAACTAATTTAATATCGACCAGTTTCGTCAATATGCGACATTGTCAGGTAAAATTGTATGACTTACGGGCTACCATACATTCCTTCCTAATTTCCTCACCTTGGCCAGCCTTCCACCTCTGCTGACCTACCTCAATGTAAATAAAGTCATGCTTTTCCTGTAATCGACATCTGACGATGTCGCATAGCAAAGAAACTTGCCGATATTACAATTATTTATGTGCAATCTACAATGTCTTTTGATCTACCATTTTATATAAAAAAATTAGCAATAAATCATCCGCAAGTAGCACTTAGCGTGAAATTCTATGAATCATTAGTCAATATTATTCCATATTTCTATTGCAGGTGTAATGCACTTTCTTCTGAATGATTTAAGGAAAATTCCATTCTAATTGTATCTCTCCGAGATATTCGATGCTTTTAACTTCTGCATTCACCAATGCTGTAAAGTTTAGCAATTTTAATTGCACGCCTATTCTATGTATCCAGCTTGTTTTATTTTGTCTTTCCCGGCATTAATAAAAAAATATTTGCACCAATGATGGTGAAAATATCGCGAAATTTAGCTTGCGCTTTGGTCAAGTTTGAGTTTATGGGAAAATTAATGTTGCATTTTAGGAGAAATAATGTCGAAGTACTTTGTTGAAGGGCTATCTGCCATCCATAATTTTTAATAAAAACCTTGAAAGAAGGCACCTCCGTTTGAAAAATATGATGGACATTTTTGAAATGGGAAGTTTACTCGGGAAAAGAACACCGTTGACACAACATTTATACTGAAATAGGTATTGAAATTTCTCCGGTAAACATTCTCTGTGTACACTATTTCTTGCAAACTTACTTCTCCATATTTCCATTGCGGATTTAATGCAATTTATTCTGAACAATTGACGGAAAATTCCATTCTCTTATTATTTCTCCAATATATTATAATTGTTAAAATCATTTATATTTACCAATCCTGTATAGTTTGGCAATTTAATTGCATTCCTTCTTTATTCTCCCAGCATATTTACCTTGTCTTGTGTGACCCGAAGGTTTCAGGCCTAGATGAATCGTAAAGAACGGTTTGGCTGACGTTAAAGGGCGTGCGGTGAGAAAGGGGAGACAGGTTTGTTGGCCACGGAAGGGTCTTGTTGGGTTCTCAAGGATTTCGGTGTCCCTTTTCCCCCAGACATTACCAAACCCTGAAAGAAGTTCGTTCCTCCCCGGACCGTAGCCAAGGGTGAAATTCCATTCTGGCTTCGTGAAATTGTTCTCGTATTGATCCAAGTATTCATTGCTTACATTCGAATGGGGATGTCAGTTGTAACATTTTTCCTCTGTATGTATCGACAGCTCTTCTCTTATCGTTTGATTGCAGTTCTTTGCTCATTTAAACCTGATACGGATAAAATTGATTGTTTGAGGCGTAACTTGGTGAAAGCGATTCATTATTAAAATTAAAAAGAAGAACTTTGTGCTTTCACATTAATATTTTTTCACACATTTACGACCATGGTTTCAACGTTAAGACGTCATCATCAGGTGATGATGGCGTCTAACGTTGAAACCATGGTCGTAAATGTGTGAAAAAATATTAATGTGAAAGCACAAAGTTCTTATTTTTAATTTTAATATTGATACGGATAGGTTGGGATAATGCTCACCCCAGACAAGGTCTTAAAGGTATTACGTCCACCGTAGCCATATGGCTACATCCTACCATCCTGAGTGGATGAGGTTCTTGAATAAAATAAGCAATCTTTTTTGCTGTCGAATCGTCACAACTATGCTTCTGAAGATTGAAGCAACTTAATGCAATCATTACTTTATCTTTGAATCCGGTCCAAATACTAATTTCACTGACGGAAAGAGGTGGATGCCGAACAAAAATTCCATATGGGCGCGTACTGTCTGTAATTTATATGCAATTATGATGAAAATAAGGAGGAAATGGCATTTTATAGATTATTTTAATTTGCCTTAATTCAAAAATATGCTTGCCCAAAATATACGTCCTTTCTATCAAAATCACTCGTAGAAATTGAGCAGTAATAGATTTTGTCCTCGTTGCCACCCACTGAAGCTATGTGACTGCGGGTCATTCTGAAGAAATAAGTTGATGTATCACCAAAATATATCTTTGGATTACTGAAGACGACAATAGCTTGTCAACAATCTTATTATTGACAGGAAGCTGTAAATAGGCATTAATGGAATTATTCAAGACCACATTGTAATTGTCATTGAACAACCATTAAACTATTTTTCTTGTTTATAGCTTTCCGACTTGTATTAAAGTAAATAATCATTTCTGTAATCTCGCACTAACCACTAAAATATTTTTCTCGTTTATCGGCTTCGCAGGTTTAATTAAAGTTAGAAGTCATTGTGCGTCAAACCTTTCTACCATTTATAAATAAATACGGCTACAGAGGTTTAGGTCAGCTTTTTTCGCCCTCTGTATAGCCTCCTTACCGTGGTTGTGCGAAAATTCGCACGTTTATGCCTTAATCTTTTCTATTTATTTTTAGCTACCATTGTTATACATTCTTAACTCATGCCCTGTATAACCATAAAGAAGTATCTTGATGTGTTTAGGATGCATCTTGATTAAAAATTTTCCTAAATATTTCCTTAAATACGGGTTTTGACATGCGTTTTTCGTTTTTCACCGTCGATTTTTTCCTATCCATGCTAATGTCTGTTAATATCCTCTTTTCTTCTTGAATCTCTAAGGATTTTTCTTCAAGTAGTATTAATCTTGCTGTTTTTTAATCTCCTGTGAAGCATTTTTTAACATTTAATATTAGATTCAACTTTTTTTCAGGATTCCCCGCATTGTATTTCACCGTTCAGTCCATTCGGGGCATTGAGTGCCTTTTTCGGTTTCCAGCGAAACCATTTAATCGACTTAAACGCTCAAACGGTTAGCGTCGCGGATCTAAAGGCTGTACGAGCGTGGTCGGAAAAAGCCGGGGATGCCTGTTTGTTCAGCTGATGAGCCTTGAACGGTCTGTGGACGTTCCTTGTGGCGAAATTGGAAAGCCACTATATCTCAAAGGAACACGAAATGATAAGGGTCCCCAAAAGGCAAACAATGACGAAGCAAACAAAGATGGCCTATTTATTTTTGCTGTGACAGATTACTTAGTCCCTTTATTTTCTTATGTGTGTTAAAAAATATTAGAATATTTTTAATGAGTATGCGTGGCTGAAAAATAGTATTATTTGTCGCCTAGGTTAAGGTTAAAGGTGAATAAGTGATATGAAGAAGCGTCGAATGCCATATAACACTTTTTCATTCAGATGAGAATAAATTTACGGCCACTGATGTATGTATGTCTCTGGTTTTGCTCTCTGCTTAGGAGCATTCGGGTTAGTTTGGTGACTAGTGTGTTAAGGCCTATTTATACGATACATTGACTCGTGCGAGTTAATGTCTGATTGCATGAATGAATTTTATGGACAGGAAGGGAACATCTACGAATGCCTGAACCAAATTGGAACAGGTTCTATTTTCTGCTAATGCAACCATGGTTACACGATACATTTTGGCGTTAATTCTCGTGTTTTTTAATTTTGTCATTAACTTACACGAAATAATGCACCGTGTAGTCAGGCCTTTAGCCTCACATAACGTGGGCCCGACTTGAAGCCCCGGCGGTGTCGGCGAGTATTCAGAGATCACTCAATCCCTGCCTGAGTGCCGTGTTGAGGTTACTTCAAGTGAGGTACTCCGTCCGTCAGATGGGACGTTAAGTTGTGATCCCCTAGGTACCTTTCCCTGAGAGTAGGCTCATACCGACGCCGAGTTTCCCTCAACTCTTCCTTCCTTCCCCTTCTCTGTCACGAAAATGACTAAGCTGTCTGTTGCCTTCTCCAAATGCCTACATAGAGGATAGTTCGATCTTTATACCCTACTGTTTCGTTGACTATTCGATTTATCACTTTTGCAGGGGATAACCGCTTAATGGCCAGCAGCCAGCCTTTGAGGAGTCATTTGTAAGTGCTTAAGAGGAGCACCTTGACTGGAATTTGGATTCTCGGTAATCGCGCCAGGGGTGTTATCATTTCCGTAACCAAGGTGTTATTATATAAGTTTATTAATTAGGAAAAGATTTTGCAATGCTCACTTAGCCTTTTACTTGAGTATAACGCGATTCAACGCTTCTGCTTCATCACCAGACACACTCAGCTCACTTACTTACCTTTAGGTGCACATCATAGGTCATTATACCTGATGTTGACGTGGTAGCGTTGACACGCGTAGTACTGAAAAGGCCAGGTGGAATTTGAAAAACTTTTATTTATTAATCATCGTAACGTGCTCCATGACATCTCGTCTGACACCGTTGAATATATTCCTTTAATCTTACATAATACCTTTCAAGGGGAAAACTACGTTTTTGGTAATCAAGGCTACACCTCAGTATTTCTCTTTTCGTAGCTTTTCATTGGCGCTGAAGTGCTTTCATGATAGGATAGCCGTCTGTCGGAACGTCGGCGTCATTAGACAGCAATTTCTAATCAAGAAGAAACTTTTATTTACTGACCGGTAGAAAGTCTTAAATAATT
This sequence comes from Ischnura elegans, assembly GCF_921293095.1. Taxonomy (NCBI): domain Eukaryota; kingdom Metazoa; phylum Arthropoda; class Insecta; order Odonata; family Coenagrionidae; genus Ischnura; species Ischnura elegans. Next base: position 35,492,524 of record NC_060257.1, on the reverse strand, counting down.
TATGATCAAAACTTATTTTTTTAAACTTATAGTATGTATACCGTAGGGTGGTTCACGGGCCCGCCGGCTACGTGAGTTGGTCCCTCAGTTTATATGATTGGTCCTCACCCCCCTTCCCCGGCGCTCGCAGCTCGCGGATCAAGTCAGGTAGCAGTCAGCGGCCCGTGCTCCACCCTACGGCATACAGACTATAGATCGCAATGCAACATGTCTCCTTCAGCAAATTTCATTTCCTTTAATGAATGCAACGTAATCATGTTCCACAATTTTTTCATCTATATCTTTTCGACAATCTCTATCTCAAATTTTTCACTTGCGCAAATTGTATGTCTTCGAAGGCAACCCCATACATCAAACACAACATGAAAGGGCTTTTAGTCAGTCTTTAGAGTATCTATCAGACAACTATAGTCACTCTTTAGCGTTCCAAGAAAGGATCTAAAGCAGCTGCAACTGTTTAAGGAACGTTTCTAAGTGTTACCCCGTTTATACAAAGTGCCAAAGCTATTATAGTAGCGATAGACTTCCCCCATGGCACCGTATGGGCCCCACCCCACGTGCAACTTCTCACGCATTAGGTAATGTGCGCCTGGAGAGCTCTCGGTTCTCATCAAATTCTCTCCACGTTCAAACACTTCCCGTCGCCCCACGAGTTTCCTGGTGTTCGTTTGACCCTATCTTGTGTTACTCTTTTACTTCCGCTGCTTTGGCGCTCAGATAACTCTATCTTTGTCCATTCCGACAATGCATTCTTAGTTTCTTTGTAAATGTAAGTATTTTGATGGCATTTGTAAAGATAATCCGCCTTTCACCCGACTATTAGTGTTAGATTGTTTTTATTCCCGCAATGTGAGTGAACAGTCGCTACTCACCGGGTATTTATATATTTGTGTAGGAAATTCTAATTTTTTCAAGGTTTCATTAATGTCATGGAGATAGTGAAAACTTTTCGTCATGCCTACCAATGTTTGAATTATGAACAAGTGACTGCAATACTTTAAGTTCAAAATACCAATTCATCGGATCAACTTTTGAGTCCATTTACAGTAGAAATGCTTATATATAAAATTAATTCACCGATCTCCTCACCATAATATCTGCATTACCTACATGTTATTTTCAAATTTAATAAATTTTTATCTAAACAAGGAGTGCCCAGAATTCATTTGTTTTAAATTGCATGTTTCCTCAGGTATCAAGTTGAAGCATTACTGAATTTATGAAAATGCTTAATCCTTACTTTTTGAGTTTTGTGCATGGAAATTAAAACGTGAAATTCTTTTATAATTCTGAAACCACTTGTCCATTTCTATACTTCTTTATTTCTACCTACCCATGTTTCGTCACATAATGCCATTTTCAAGGTGAAAACCGGAATGCTGACAAAAAGAAAGAATGAGTTTCAATTGAAAGACAAAGAATGAATGCAACCTTTTTTTCCAACGTTTGATTTACTGTCTGGAATATCAATATGCCTATGGGAAGGATTCGATATATGAATTTATTACTCTATAAACTTTGTTGGGAGGGGCAAGTAACCCGACTGATTAACCTGCAAGTTAAAGCCCTGAAAGCCTGCCATACTGATCTGTATATGAGTACATTCACTCCATTGAGAGTACCAGAAAACCTTTAAAATGGCATTATGTACCGAAACCTGGGTCGCCAGAAATAAATATGCGTGGACGTAGACAGGCACTGTCAATATGTTAAAGATTTTTATCCAGCATTGTTGGTGTCTCTCGTTCCGTCCGCAATTGGGCGGAATTCGAGTGAGCTATTGATAGGCCGGACATTTCATAATTATTACGGAAAGAAAAGTGGACTGTATGAAACAAAACAAAAAACAGAAAAAAAGATAATGGGCCTGCAGGACTTACCCCAGGCTTCCAGGCTAGCAGCTCCACCGTCAGATGTCTGGATGATAACGGTGATACCTTTTCAACGGTTCGTCCGTGGGTGAGGCCGGGTTCGTCGCCTCATAGTCCCAGGAATGCAATGCATATCAACGAAATGTTCCGACAGTTGTTGGGAAAAGGGGCAAGTCCCTCACTGCCCTCTTTAGGCCAACAAGTAAAATAGACTTAGGGCGCGAAGACCAAACAGTTGGTATCGTCACAATTCATAAATTTAGCCTCTGTGGGTTAAGAAAGGACTCCACAACCGAGTGTGCTTCCTCAGCCACCAAATTTTTGCCCTAGAATATCCTTCCTTCGTGTTTTGTATCCGGTGTTTTTGTCGGGGGGGCCATAAAGCTTCGCGAGGGTGTCCCTGTTGAGGCAATTAAAGTAAGCGCGATTTCTTTCTATTAGGAATGGTTAAGTGCATTAGCTTTCTCAGTGTGGGGCGGGAGAGTATCCAGATTATAGAGCTGGGGAATGGCAGAGTGAAGTTCCTATGGTAATATATGTTGCCGGGTAAAACCTAGTGTGGCATTCTTCACCGAAACGAGAGAATAGAACCATTAATTGGTGACTCCAGTGCAAGACTGATCAGCATTTTTTTGTATGAATATATCGCGATCGCCCGCGCCAGCTATGTATTCAAAGACTTATGATACTATATTCAACACCAAAATAATAATATAAAATAATAATAGTAAAACTGTAACACATAAAATTCATGAATGAAATGAAACGTTGATGCTCAGGGTACTAATTTGTGAGTTATGGAGAGATGAATGCCTTACTTACTTAAAGTGTAAAATGTCAATTGATGAAATCAGAGCAAATTCTGCCTCAAGAATTAAGAGAAATCTTCATTCAAAAGTGCTCTACCTGTCCGATTATTAAGTCACCAAGTTACTTGCCAACATCTAAATGAGAACTATTTTTAAGATATAAAGTAACTAGAAATCGATCGTTATGTATTCATGGTCATGAAGGTACTCTTCGATGGTTAATTTGAAACAATAATGTAATTTTTTACATGAATTGTGATGATCATCTCTACATGAGTTTTGTTACATTTTTTGTAAAATAAATTATTTGGTGCTTAATTTTTACCCATAGACGAGACCATTCTATCCATTGAGAACATCTGAGAAATCGTGCAATGGAAGGATTATTAGTACTTAAATAACTTTGCATAGGTGCTCTCGACAATGTGCGGTGACAAAGTTTTGTTTACTATGCACTGAAATTTTGCATTACAATCTCACGATTTTTACGGAGCTACCTACGAGAAAATATTCTGGGGTAGTTGCTATTTGCTTCGTATATGATGACGTAGAATTATATTTTGACAGATTTTTTCATGCATCGAGTTGATTTTTCCGTCATCCCTCCAAGTCCTTTTCTGGGTACTAGTGATTTGTTGAAGAATGATTGTTAATTGACTATAATTTAACTTTGTATGGATTTATTCATTGGCTCGCATCGAAGGGTTTCATATGTTAAGTGAGACAAAAATATTTCCCCCGTCATTTACATATAAAGCGGAAATCTTCGCAAACATATCAAGTCTGATGTTTTTTGCAAAATAAATTATTTGGCTATTAATTTTTAACTAAAAGCTGATAATGGGCTCCATAATAGGCTCAATTAATAGGCTTCACGCCTGATAAAAAAATAAACCCTTTATAATATTTAATTTCACTCTCTTACTCTCTTAATAATTAAATCCCAACGTTGGTTTGGATAGGTGAGGGTATAACTCACCCCAGATTAATCCACCGGAGTGTGAATTCAACATAGTCAGGGTTGGGCATTTCCTCTACCCAGATTTCCTCGCACTTAGGGGATTTAATTTTGTCGTGTCGAAAGGCTTCACCTGGGATTTGAAGCCGGGACCTTGCGATCAGCAGCTACAAGTTTTCTATCTAAATACCACCTTCCCAGTGTTTGATATTGTATAATTCATAGTACGCCCTACTCCCTTTAATTCTATCTAAATATCCTATTCTTTTCCTTCCCCTCCCTCGTTTACCCAATATTCTACCCGCTAACATTGTTTTCCACATCCCCTCCCCGCTCAGTACTCGCTCGATTTACACGTTTTGTCTCCTCTGTACCTCATCTAGAAGCTGCCTTTCCTCATCCACCATGTCCAGCACTTCGTCGTTCCTCCTCTTATCCGTCCACTTTATTTTCCCCAATGTTTGACTTACTGTCTGAAATTTCGATTGGCTTATGGAAAGGATTCGAATGTATGAATTTTCTGATCCATGAACATAGTTGAGAGTGAGCTTACCCGTCTGATTAACCTTCAGGTTTAAGCGCTGAATGCCTGTCACACTGACCTGTATACTAGTCCATTCACTCCATTGAGAATAGCTGGGGTGTGCAAGAGAAGGATTATTCACGCTTAAGAGGAAGGGTTGAGAGAAATCCGGCTTTGGAATTAGTCCACTCTGCGTAAGACGCCGAGGGGTCCATTGTTTATGCTTTCCAACCAGCGGGCGGAAAACTTCAGTTGAAATATTCTCCATAACGTACGGTGAAGCATTGTAGGTCATGCGATGAAATTTTTATACATTAGGAATTGACGATTTTTAGGGAGGGAACCACGATACAATATTCGAGGCATTTATAATACTATTCGTTGAAATCAATTAAATTTGATGGCGAGTTCACAAATTCCGGGAATTGGTTCCACTATTACAAGTTTAAAGTTCACGGGGCTGTGCGAAGGACTGATTGCATTAGAGGGTTTTATAAGTAAGGTGCAGCAATAATTTACGGAGTACATACCACGTATAAAAAGATCTTCAGTGTGGAAAGATGGAGATGGAAGCTTTGATTCGTGCCAGAAATCGAGTATATAGGGAAAAGAGCATGTAAGGTTAAGTTATGGAGGAAGTGTCACTGGGTTGCCGCATTTTGCCTTAATTAATCTCAACTGAAAATGAATGTATTTATATTAAGAAAGAATTCATTACTTTCTTCCTATTGTAATGCACCAGAATCTATGTGAATGAAAGAACCTTCCATTCCAATTAGTTGCGAAATAAATTTGACCCCTCCCATTTTATTTTACGGGCGAGTGAGATAGGAACGAGCGTGTAAGACCTTGAAATTTAGTGATGTCTTTCTTTCTAGGCAGAAACGGGCGAGCTAATTTATATGTTCAGTGTGATTTTCCAGTCTGTCTCGTCTTCTTTGGGTGTAATGCTAATAACACAGGCTTGAATTTTTACGTTTCTACCATGTTTTTCAAGTTCTGTTTATGGAGTATCATATATTTCTGCGCGCTGAATCCGAAAACTGTCTAATTTTTACTGTATTGAGTCAGATTTTTTTGAAAATTCGCTATCAATTTCTTAAGTCTCATATATGTATAGATACGGTTGGCCTCGAGAAAGTGGGAGCATTGAAGAAGGTCGGCTGAAAAAGTCAGGTTGGCGAGAAAAGGCAAGGGGTTGAAATGCGTTTCCATTGTTCTCGTGTAACTTCATATTTATTTCGAACGATTTCGTAATGTGAACCCTGAGCGAGCCATGATCTGGGTTCCACTGGCTCGTTGGGGAGTTACGGAGGGGCGGCAAACCTTAGAGGAGTGGACTGAGGTCTGATGGGTGGGGGGTAGTAGATATTGCGAAATGTGGCACGTAGTTACTATTCTACGGCGCTGAGTTTCTCCCGATATTATTTCCATCTCTTGGCGAAGATTCACACTATGTGCCCGTCGTGTTTAGCGTTAAGCATGATTTTATTACATTTTACTTTTTATATTCTTTTCTCAGCGGAATTTTAATGCGTATAGCCCGCTTCAGCTCACCAAGCTCTCATCAGGTAAAGGATAATGGCTTGGTGATATGAAACGCGGCGTGTGTAGCAATGGAAAAGCTATTTTTCGAGCAATCGAATTTTAATCGAAATGAAAAGCTCGACTTTTCAACAAAATAAAATTTTGAACTAAAAGATCGATTAATAGAAAAAATGAACGGCTTCTTAAAAAAACCGTTTGTATGCATTATTCATTCGAAGAAAAACTTAAAATACACATTTTAGTGGCGGAAAAAATCTACTTAAAATACGTGCTTGAATCATTGGTAGCTAACATTTAGAAATGCACGCATATGTAAGTTGTGGGATCACCGCTCGAAACCATTTGGCTTCGCTAATATTTTTAATAATATCAGCTGATTGAGATCCTTTCTTGATGATCGAGAGCGTGCCTTTCCCATTTTACCGGTCTTAAAATCTTTCATATGGGACGTTAATTGAATATCTTGGCCCGATTTTCAATTCCTCTATCATTGAATATTAATACTTACTTTATTTTCGATTTTAATCGACATCGATTTTTTCCGCCAAGGTGTAAGCATTAAAATATTACGTGAAACCAGTATTTGTTTCATTTATGATATGATGATACGAACAACTTCCGCGATACCTGACCTGAAGCTATTGAATATTTCATAGCTTCAGGCATGACTATGGTTACCTGCATAGTGCCAACTTGGGCCGATCCCTTCGTGGCCCATATCAAAAATGCAATCCTCCGAATGCAAAGCTGAATCCATTCTCTTCTGAAGGCGTAGAACGCCTCTTTGTAACGTCTTCTTCCTCTTACGGAATTGGGCGGTTTGGAGGAAAAGCGTTTTGGTGGCTTGAGTAGAAAGAATGGTGATGAAGCGAAAGCTTCTGACGCCAAAAATGTAGGAATATGATCCTCACAGTCTAAATGACACCCCCGGGGACGGAGTGACCGAAATGAAAAGTGATGTTTTTGTTATTATTGCGGCCGTGGGGTTGTAAACTTGTGACATTTTCGAGCGCACTCTTCCGCTCCGGATTCCCTTGGATGCCATTTACCTCGAAGTCAGACACCAGATGCCAGCCCCCCCTTGCCAAGCACTTAAAAACCCCTTCTGTTTCCTCCAGATGTCCCTCCCACTGTCAAGCCTGTTTTACGCGACGCATGATATTGCATCTTGAAGCTGCGCCTTTCTCTCATTCAGCCGGGGAATAACACTGGGCAGCAATGTTCAAGAAAGTTTCCGTCGAGCTAGATTTTTCAGTCGTTTTTTTGTATAGTCATCCTGATGTCAAAATGTAACCAGTTCTTTTATAACCAGTTTTTTTGGTAAACCGATTTTTACCGCCTTAATTTTGTTCTCTGTAGCTAATATTAAGGGGACTACATACTGCTGGATTGGGCCTAATTCATTCGATTCACTACTGTATTCCTTTCGTAATTATCTCAGTGAATTCTATTCGGTGATATTATTTTCTTTTTACGCAGATTCTTTACTGATTGGAAGAAGGGAGGGCTAGGTACCTGTGACTGAAAAAGTTGACGTGCTATTAAAAAACTGAGGAAAATTTTGGATTCAGCGGCTAAATATTAGTCTAAAGGAAAAATGATATTTTGAAATCAAAATTATTTTTCTTCAGTATAATTTTACAATTAGAACTAGAGGCTAGTCATCCACCTTGAATCCATGCATTTGCGTAAGCTTTGATTCAATTTATGGCCGAAAACTAGCGATTGGTACTAAGCTGAGCAAAAGAAAGCAGAACCACGTTGCCAATATCTTTTCAAATGCTGTTCTTGCAATCAATTAAATAGTATTATTATTTAAATATTCTACTGATGAAGGTAGGCCTACTCCCTTTCCTTCTACCTTAAAATCCTGATGTCTTCTTACCTCTCCCTCGTTTACCCAGCATTCTACTCAATAACACCGCTTTCAACATTCCCTCCCAATTCAGCATTCGAATTCAACCGTAGAAGAACTAATTTTGCGAAAATCCATTGCGTATTAAAACACCAATTTCGTTTTCTGCCCATTCAAAATACGTAGAAAATACGAAGTTTGTCGTTTATTTATAAAGCTATTTTACGATAAAATTCAAATTCAAATTATACGCAAAATATGCGATACTTTATTTCCCTTTTCCTTCACGAAGCACTGCACCATTCTAAGTTCCCTATGTGAAGTCTTTGATGTCACGTTTAAGGCACCTTCCAACTGCCCGCCGATCGTCATCGCTCCATGTTCATGCTAACATTTCTTCATTCTCAATTTTCCGGGACCTAATTCAGAGCTAACATTATTTCCTCATTTATTATCATTGCATGTCCGGGAGACACTGTTGCTATGGGCATGTGGAAGTCCTCATTGTGCACTCAGAACTTACAATTGCGACGTTGCGCGAGCGACGGACATACTAGGTCCACATTGCAAGAAATCTGCGCGAGCAACACTGTATTTTTACAATGATTTTAATGTTATGACTGATCGGACTTAGACAAAAGAATAGCCATGAAAATTTCAATCTGGTAGCAGCAGTTATGATTGAGTTATTCCTCACAAAAAAAGGTCGGTTAAGCGAGGTCAATTCGTCCTCTTAACCTCGCATTAATGAGGCCAGGCTGAAAGCAGTGGACTATTTACCGTTCTCATTAAAGAGAGCAAGTGCGGCTTCCCATCAATCGTCGACGTTGAACTACAGAAAAGAGCTTTTCCACAAAAAGGTGCTTCACTGTGATCACGAGTGCTCTTCATTGGGGTGGAAGGACATTAAAATCAAATGAGCAGGAGAGAGGTATACGGGAATCATCACGTATACACACCGGCAACATTAATCTCGTACGAGAGGATTATAATCACACTCGACTCGCCATCACGCACGTAGCAAAAAAGATCGTACCCCGCAGCTTATAATGCGAGAGTGTACATCAAAAGCTTTGATCATTAATGACCCACATTTTACTCATAGAATGGAGTTGGATATCACAAAAAAATATCCAAAATATTACTGTCTACGTAAAATGAATTTTTGGATGGACTATTCAGAGACCTGTAAACTTTAATGCGAGGTTAAGAGGACGAATTGACCTCGCTTAACCGACCTTTTTTTGTGAGGAATAACTCAATCATAACTGCTGCTACCAGATTGAAATTTTCATGGCTATTCTTTTGTCTAAGTCCGATCAGTCATCACATTAAAATCATTGTAAAAATACAGTGTTGCTCGCGCAGATTTCTTGCAATGTGGACCTAGTATGTCCGTCGCTCGCGCAACGTCGCAATTGTAAGTTCTGAGTGCACAATGAGGACTTCCACATGCCCATAGCAACAGTGTCTCCCGGACATGCAATGATAATAAATGAGGAAATAATGTTAGCTCTGAATTAGGTCCCGGAAAATTGAGAATGAAGAAATGTTAGCATGAACATGGAGCGATGACGATCGGCGGGCAGTTGGAAGGTGCCTTAAACGTGACATCAAAGACTTCACATAGGGAACTTAGAATGGTGCAGTGCTTCGTGAAGGAAAAGGGAAATAAAGTATCGCATATTTTGCGTATAATTTGAATTTGAATTTTATCGTAAAATAGCTTTATAAATAAACGACAAACTTCGTATTTTCTACGTATTTTGAATGGGCAGAAAACGAAATTGGTGTTTTAATACGCAATGGATTTTCGCAAAATTAGTTCTTCTACGGTTGAATTCGAATGCTGAATTGGGAGGGAATGTTGAAAGCGGTGTTATTGAGTAGAATGCTGGGTAAACGAGGGAGAGGTAAGAAGACATCAGGATTTTAAGGTAGAAGGAAAGGGAGTAGGCCTACCTTCATCAGTAGAATATTTAAATAATAATACTATTTAATTGATTGCAAGAACAGCATTTGAAAAGATATTGGCAACGTGGTTCTGCTTTCTTTTGCTCAGCTTTGTACCAATCGCTAGTTTTCGGCCATAAATCGAATCAAAGCTTACGCAAATGCATGGATTCAAGGTGGAAGACTAGCCTCTGTTCTCTGTTAGCCTCTGTTCTTGCCTCTGTTAACAGTTTCAGCAGCAAAATATTTTGGGAGTAAATAATTTCTTATTATGATGTATCCAAATCAATCTTCGTTTGATATAATAATGGTGTAAACAGCTGTAGTAATTTTCCACACAATTATTCGTTCAATCGGATGCAACCTTTACACGTCATTATCAAGAGATGTCTCTAATCATATTTACAGCTCTTGATAATGTCATGCTGATAATAGCATGCTTATATCATGAGCACAATACGGTGGAACCTCTCATTTACGGACGCTAACGTTCCTCGAAAATCTTTCCGTAAGTTGGAGGTGATCTATAGAAAACCTCTTTTTTACGCATAATATTATCCCGCAAGTATTATAGTGTAGGAATTTAATCCAGCTCAATAAATCCTTTTATTAAAAGAAAATCAATTTCTCAGAAATTATTCAGAAAACCCATGACGATGGCGTCCGTGAAAGAGTAAAATTGTGTCTCAAAAGTGTTGGGTCCGTCAGTGGGAGAGTACGTATACGTTCTATCATAATACAAATGCATATCCTTCTGCCTGGGAATAGAATATTGTCCTTAAGTTAGGCGAGTCCATGAACTGAGATTTCAATGTATAACGCTCTTGATATTGTCATTATCAAGAGATTTCTCCCTCGATAACGATAGCTCTTGATAATGACGTGTAAACGTTTCATCCGGGCGAATGAATACATTAGAGTGGAAAATTACGACAGTTGTTTGTTTCGTTACTATGGATGAATTTCCACAAATTGAACTCGTCAACAATCGATCTGATTCGGTTTGAATTACTGAGAGAATGATACCGTCCATGGAACAGTCCTTGCGGTAGAAAACCTGTTGAGGGTGATATTCTGCTCTGTATCTCCGGCTGTTACCCGATTCCGACGGACGCGAATGCCTCTAGGCACGTGTCTGGACCGTTACATCCTTGCTATACTCGCTCACTCCCCCTATCAGTCCACTCTACCCTTGCTGTCAGTGCCACTTCAAAGCTCCCTCTCGTCCAATAAAAACCAATACTTTTCTTCACCGCCTCACAGATGCCTTCCCTCTATCGACGCTTCCAATTTCCCAGAATCGCTCCGGACTTTCCTCGTCTTCTTTTTTCCCGCTTCTTTTGTTCCATCATCGAACTTACTATTATCCAAGGTATTATGTGCCAAAAAAGTTTCCCCACAAAGGAGTGGCACTACTTGTGCTTGTGGTGGGTTTTTATATTTCCTACATTGCTTGATGAATTCAGCTATTTTGGCAGAACTTAAGGGGAAAACGAATACTGCAGTAGGGATATCGCAGGCAGGAAGAGAATCGCCCTTGCAAAGGAGGCATTCGCGATCACGAAGGAGCTGATGTGAGTATTGTAACATAACATAAACAAGCCACCATATTGTTTTTATATAATTTAAAACTGACAATGGTAGTGAGGATAACATAAACAAGCCACCATATTGTTTTTATATAATTTAAAACTGACAATGGTAGTGAGGGACGGGCGGATTGTTGTGAAGGAAAACGAGAGTGGTGTATGGAGAGTCGAAGGAGGGAGGCGTGTTTAAAGGAAGATTCGGGAGAGGGACTGAAGCCGTGTCCCAATTGGCCATTTGGCTATGCCAATTCCAGGATTTAGCCATGACGCCATCTTGGAAGGATGTCCCAACTCGTTAGCCAGCATAAGGGAGGGAATTTAGGCAGCTAACGCGGCCGCCAGATTTAGGCATCGAGGAGTGCATCCTTCGCCCGACTTTTCCCATGATTCAAAGCGTGCAAAGCGTCTTCAGGAGAAAGGGCATCATGGCTGTCAACAAGGGATAGTACTTGTTTGCAAGTAGTGTTGATATTTTGAGACTTGTTCGAATAATTATTAATTTTTATTTTGTTTATAATAATGAAATTGCGTTAATGGAAGTGTAAGAATTACGGAGAAATTAGTTAATGAGAAGGCGGCGTTAATTTTAATGCTAATTAATGTTAGTATGCTTCTTATGAATGTATGTGTTATTTTATAACTTTTTATACCGATCACATGTTATCTTTTGCTACCGTTTACTTTTTTAACGTGTTAAATAATGCTTACTTATGTAACACTATGTCTAAATTCTTATTTAACACTTTTTGTACATTAGGTTAACACCCGTAAGAATAAACAATTATTATTATATGTTATTGGACAAAGTCCCGAAATTGGAATCGGAATAAGTAACAACATTTAAAATCAATAGTGATTATAAGATATGATAACGAAACCTGATTTATGTGCGTAAACCATACTTTAAATAAATTTTGAAAATAATTCCCAAGTCAGACGGTAACCGTTTGAATAGACGAAATAGACCTGTGCTTAATAATAACAAAACTAGAAATTAATTTTTTTAAATATAAGGAATTCGAAAAAGTACTTGGTTGAGAGACGATTGAAATATTAAAAACCAATTAAAAGGAATATACGCTAACATTTCGCCACAAACTTAGCTAAAACCTCTTTCACAAAACCATACGGAACTAAAAATACGAATTTGAAAGTATACCCCTACTTTACTATTACAAAAAGTTTGTCTAAGATACTAAAATTATGATTAAATACTCTTCTCTGACATTTAATACTCAAAATCACTTGACACATCATATTTTAACAATTTAGGGTGGGTTTTGTTCATCATTTGTTCAAATCATTCCGATTATCTCTTGTTTTGCATTGGCCTAGTGCCCAGTAGATGGCAGCACCTGCGTAAGGATGTCCCAATTCATGCTCCCTTGTGGTTGGCTGCCCAGAATCTGGCTGGCTAAATACATGATGCCTAATGGCTAACGAGTTGGGACACGGCTTAAGAAAGGTGGCGGTGTAGCAGAGACAGGAAGAGAAAGCAGAGAAGGGGAGGCGTCTACGAGAGGAGAAGAGAGCGGGAGGAGGAGAATACGGAGGAACTCAGGATCCACGCGGGTGCTGTTCATGGCGGTGGTTCAGTGAATGGTGGTGGTAGATATAAATGGAATTGTGATATCATGGTGGCTTTTGATGTTGGTTTTATGCTCTAAGTTTCAAAATACAGAGTTTGTTTCGAATTGTATTGGAATTATTTATTTATAAAGTAGCGAAGATTAAAAAACGTTACAGTATCGTTATGTAGGAGTTGAGTTATGAAGAAAAGGTTAGTGAAGAGCCTGATCTGGAGTGTAGCGCTTTACGGTGCGGAAACATGGACACTTAGGAAGGATGACGAGATAAGACTGGGGGCGTTCGAGATGTGGGTGTTGGGAAGAATGGGGAAGGAGAAGTGGACGGAGAGGAGGGGAAACGACGAAGTTCTGGACATGATAGGTGAGGAGAGGCAGCTTTTAGATGAGATACGGAGGAGACAAAAGGTATGGATGGAGCGAGTACTTTGCGGGGAGGGGATGTTGAGAACAGTGTTAGAGAGAAGAATGTCTGGTAAACGAGGGAGAGGAAGGACGGGAATAGGATTTTTAGATAAAACGAAAGGTAGTATGTCTTATTGTGTATTGAAGGGGGAAAAGAAAGTGTTCTCTCAGTATCCTGAATTTTGAGTGAAAAGTAAACATATACTCTTGCTAATATACAACCGTGTGTCTCAAAAAGCTTAAAGAATACTCTATTATATTCGTGATGGAATGGTCATGTGTGAGCTGGAGAGAGTATGAAATAGGACCGTAAACTTTCCTAGCGAGTTAGTTGCAGGAATGCTTTTCGGCTTCTACACCGACTCAAGTTTACCATGGCCGAAGTTTCGATGCTCGACTCATGTTCAGGGTAGATGAGGACGCCACTCTATTCGTCGAGAAATTTTTTTGACCCTTAGTACGTACTAAGATAGAGCGTAGACTCAGTCGGTGTCGCCGTCATGAGCAAAAAATAAAAGAGAGTATTTATCATTCTTCTTGACCGAGATTCGTACCCGGAAATCCTAAATTCGTGTCAGGAGTGCTACCATTTCCATTATCTCAAAGGTATACGCCTCCAGTGGTGGTGGGGGAGGGGTTTGGGGGATAAAACCCTCAGAGCTCATGAGAAATTTTTATGTTTAATTCATTTTACGTAATTTGATTAATATTACTTATAGAATAGCGTAAGGATTAATAAAATATCCCTCGGAAAGCCGTCAAACTCTCCATTTTGAACCATTTATCTTAAAACTTTTCTGGGGAAGGGCCCCCGCACCTTCTACTTACCCTGGCGGGTACTTCATACCTCCCATCCCCCTTTTTTAGTTGCGCCTAAACCCCCCTAGCCTTAATTCCTACCTGCGCCCGTGTACGTCTCAGTCTGGTATCTTTATCTATTTATTTGTATTCTAGGTACAGTAAAAATAGAATTTTATTTTATTTTTTCTATGATACAACATGGCTAGATTTACTAATGGCTTTAAGGTTAACAGCTGAGTTAAATGATGGAAAACTGTTGAAGCCAGCACCCAATTTATCTATGCATGGACCAGAGGTTTGAATGTAGATTGATCCTAATTTGCGCACGCTTGTTAGGGGCTCAATATCTCTTGTTTTTCAACTTTTACTAAATTTAAGTGTTAAAAAATGTTTATTTGTTACGCTGAAAATGTAAAAAAAACGTGAATATAACATGATTGCGAACATAGGCATTTCAAAATTTCGTTCATTGCGTTCTGATGGCACCTTTGTGCACTGGAGTTAGAAACCCATTTTCAAGGGTCACGTAAGTGAGAAAGAGGTTATGAACTGCGATGATGCCAATTTTTGATTTCTTTCGTATGCTGGCAGAGTATATCTTATGTTTTTTGCCTGGAAATGCTTAGTGCATTTTAGTTATCGCATATATTATTTACGCATTGCGTTATTCTTAGGTACCGCGTAAGCTATAGCTTTCCTAGGGAAATTCTACGCTAGATTCTGAAGTTTAGCTGCCTAAGTGAGCTGGGGAATACTGCATGATGAATTTTCTCCATATGATTTCAATTTTAGTCCTATGAAAGGTTTTAGTCGATGCGGTGATCCAGGTCTTTGACTTTGCCAACGACAAGCTTCCATTTCGTTATCGAACTCCCGTCGCACCGCATGAGGAAAAATCTTAATAATTTGAATAACCAGGAAAATTTTGGATGAAATAGAAATAGTGATACATATGCTTAATTAAAGATACCGAGACTTTAATATGGATGTAATGAAGTTGATTAACGTTCGCTGTCGGTGGCGTAGCAATTTTTTCATGCTCCTAATTTCCCCAGTGAACGTCTTCATTTTCATAATATGGCATTCTTTGGTGAAAAAGGCCCTTTTTATCCCTCCTTCAAAACACTTCCTTTTACCGTGAAGCTCCCGAAACTTTTCGCATCTTTCCTGTATCTCGTTCCCCTACGAAGCATTTTGTCTTCTTTCATTTTTCTTTTCGAGAAGACAAGCAGGGGAAGAAGATACTGCCAGCGAGAAAGAAGAAAGGTGTTGATTGACATGGAGGAAATTTCCACCCCGAAAGAAAATTGAGAAGGAGATATAACGGAGTTCATTAATCGACACGGAAGGTAATTATTGTGGAGGGAAAGAACGCGTGAGATGCCTCAATCATTTAGGTTAAAAGAATTGGCTGAAAAATGATGGGGCTGTCAATTATCTGTTAACTTGAGTTCAAATAGTAAGCTCGTGTTATTTGTCGCATAATATTGCACACCTGGTACTAAGAAGTACATGCGTTTTATTTGTGGGAATGAGACAACAAGTAAGCATTTGGAACCGTAAATCCGACGATAAAACGTTATGTATTGATAAAATTTCAGACGACGTATTCTGCTCAATCTACCGGTATTTTTCTGGACTCGTAACTTGTTTGCGATTAGCGAAATCCAAGAGTCTAGCGAAACGATTTATATTTAAACTTTCGGATTTCCGCGCGGGTAAGATATTCTAAGGGAGCAGACGTTTCAGGTGCCGACTCGGCACTCATTCTCCAGGCTAATTACCCTTAAGAAAACCCGAAACCCGGGGAAAAAGGCAAATATACTGTTCGCCGTGAAAGTGTAAAATCATGCATAAAATTATATGTGTTTACATGTTTGTGAAATTAACTACATGGATAAATTTTATCAGACTCTGAAAACATGTTGTGTTTACGTTATTGAGAATTGTTGAAATAAACTGTAATTAAAATTTCTATTCGCGAAAATTTTACACCTTTCGTTATTTCAAGGTGCGTCAGTAGTAGTAGTAACTTGTCTGTATTTCCCAATACCCCAAAATTGAAAGATTGTCTCAATATTTTTCTCAGCTACATTTATTTTTGCATTTGAAATTCAGGCAAACAGTGTCAAAAACCTGTTCCACCTACCCTAATTATTTTCTAGATAATGTTTTTAATTTTAATATGATAACCACGTCATTAAACAAGATAAAATACGACGGGTCGAGAAGGAGTGATGCGTTCTTTAAAAATGAATTTTAAGTAAATAAAAACCCCTTGACGTGCGCGCTGAGCTAAGTAGGTTAAGAGAGGGTGAGCCAAATCTCGTTTTGTAGAAGTATAATGGACTGTTAGCCTAGTCATGGGTGGCCGAATATCTAATCTCTTTTCCGAATATGATTACTCATTCGGAAAACCAGTGAAGGGGAATTTTTTTTCAATTTAAATTGGCTCTCAAATTTTACCGTACATTAAGTCCTCAACTTAAGGACATGCGACTCATGAGTTTTCAAATTACACGAGAAGTTATGCCTAATCGAATACTTTAAAATTTGGCGCCTTTGCAGTTGGCCGGTGCGACTTGCGGCTTGATCGTACTTTGGGCCTGACGTGCATGACAAATTCCATGCCGCGACGAATGTTAGCCATATTTTATGGATAGCCGTATCATGTGGATGCCTTCCTTCGGAGGCACGCGTTCGAATATGTTACTCAATAGAAATCCTAACAAATTATAATTGCTAAATTATCGCTAAACTCATGACCAATAGTGAACCGCTTATTACTATGAATTCTCTTTGCGATTATTCTTATAATGCTACCGTTCAAAGCGAATAGTTTCTGCTGCCACATTTTGTTACAGTTAACATCAGCTTTCAAATTACGAACAAATTTAACAAACGAGCATGTCTCGGAACGCATCGTGTTTGCATGTCGAGGAATTATTGTATTTTGACATTTCCTTGTGATAAATACTTAATACTTTTATCTGCATAATGCATTTTTCATATCTTCCCACTGTTCATTTTGTCACTCTCCTCTTGTATGCTCATAACTAGTTCTTTCGCCTCCCCTACCCATTCATTATATAGTAATATATACTTCCCCTTCCCTTGCCCATAAACACGCTTCAACTCTGCATAAACTCCGCCTAATCTACCTCCTCATTTCCTCCAGCAGCTTTACTCTTCCCCCCGTATCCTTTGTCTTCTTTCCTACCGTCGTAAGCACCTACTCCCTATCCTCATCTCAAACGCTTTAAAACCCCTCTCATCCTTGATCCTCACTAAACAAGTTTCTGCTCCTTACAGCGCTACCGCTTTCGAAAGCCTCTCTCCCTCTTCTCCCAATATACTTAAATGATCCGTGTTAAAAAACAAATATGTAATGTAATTCTTTCCTTTTTTTTTAAATATTGAAGTTTTAATCCTCCTATAATCCTCCTTCCTTTTAATGGCCACAGCGCCGCCATGGGATTTTGGTGGCCATGTTATGAACTGATCTTCATATTTAATTTTAGAATCTGAATAAAAATCCTAGCTCTAGTTCATTTAATCATGATATAAGTGTTAGAAAATTATATTGTCATCTGGTTCTGATCATGAAAATTGAAGCTCGATAGCTTATTGGAAAGTGGATTAA
This sequence comes from Ischnura elegans, assembly GCF_921293095.1. Lineage (NCBI taxonomy): Eukaryota > Metazoa > Arthropoda > Insecta > Odonata > Coenagrionidae > Ischnura > Ischnura elegans. The sequence goes on along the minus strand of NC_060257.1, from coordinate 35,474,983 downwards.
ATTTTAGTTGCAAGATTTGACCCGAACAAGATAGCGAACAACAAAGCGAGTTTATAAAAACTTTGAAAAATAACATCTTACAGTCTTAGTGGCCATATGGCATTGCTTGAAAGGCATCATGTGCTCTCCGATATCTGAGTTACTACTTTATTTTGATAGGCTGCAGCTAGAATGAAAGGGAATGAAGCATGGGCGAAGACAACAGTGAAGAAATCATGTTTGGAAGCTCTTTAACCGTGGTGTAAAAGACATTATTGAAGATCTAATGGATAGATCGCATTAACAAGGCGGAAGTTCAAAGAAGGATTGGAGGGAGGAGAAGTCTTTTAAAAACCTTGTGTAAAAGGCGGGACAATATAATAGGCAACATTATGAGATCAATGGTTTAATGAAACGTAATGTCGAAGGACAGGTGGAAGGAAAACACGGCAATACACGGATGAGATACATAGAAGAGGTGATGAAGGATGTACAGCAGAAGAATCATGTAACTGTTAAAAGATTTGCTGATAAGATATTTAAGTGGAGAGCTAAGTCAAACCAATATTAGAATTGATTAATTTTGATGATAATGATGATGATGAAATAATAAGCCTTACAGGGAAATGGGGGAGAAACCAAGGGAAGAGGCCCTCGTAATGTGGTGCTAAAGAAGAATGATTAGGATCAAATGGTTCGAACGAGTAAGTAATGCTATAAGAAGAGTAGGAGTGAAGAGAAGTCTCATGAGAACCTTAACAAGATGATGGAAAAATCTTATAGGCCACATCTTGAGACATGATGGCCAGCTTAACAAAATCATAGCGGGTCAATTAAATGTCAAGAATGGAAAAGAAAGACTTCGAATGAAAAAAGTGGAACAGATAAAACAGGTAAAGAAGGATATGAAAGAGAAGAGATACGTAGGTGTGAAAAAGGTAGCTGATAGGAGAATTGAGTGGAGAGCTGCGTCAAGCCAAACATAGGATTATTGACCGGTGATGATGATGAATAATTACCGGAGACCTTACAGAGACCTTGCTTTCCAATACTCGAGCGTAATTAGATGGTGAAGCCAATCATGAGTGATTTCTATTTCTAACCTACTGCGTGAACGGTAGTGAAATTCACATATATTGGATTGGATATCATTCCCTTATACCGGGAATTGAATCACAACCTTAGGATATCCGGGAAATACGAAGAATACTACATTATTCCCGTTGTAACGTTTGACATCTAATTGTCGTTGTTGGTGTTGTTTGGGAGGAGAGAGGAGATTGTTGAAGAGAGAAAGAAGGGAAGGTTGATTGTAGTACTGAACTGTATCTTTAATTTCTATTTCTAACCTACTGCGTGAACGGTAGTGAAATTCACATATATTGGATTGGATATCATTCCCTTATACCGGGAATTGAATCACAACCTTAGGATATCCGGGAAATACGAATAATACTACATTATTCCCGTTGTAACGTTTGACATCTAATTGTCGTTGTTGGTGTTGTTTGGGAGGAGAGAGGAGATTGTTGAAGAGAGAAAGAAGGGAAGGTCGATTGTAGTACTGAACTGTATCTTTAAGAATATAAAGACGTTTTAAAACAAAACAAATGTTTCACAACTTTCTGTGTGGCCACGACAATTTTTACCGCGATTCATGGCTCTAAGTGTTTGGTCCATCCAAGATGACCACGCGAAGGAGAATATACTTTAATGAAGACAACCAATAATTGAGAATCTAATACCTATAATAAAGCAGTGCGACGGTAAATGTGACAGATAAACACGGATATTTCTAGCATGCCTCAAGAAAAGTGGTTTTAAATTTAAATTTATTGATATGGGAAAAATCCTCTTGTTGGGAAATGAAGGAGTTGAGAAGGAAAGGATATTTTGGGGATGAAGTACGGGTGGGCTGACTCACAAAAACCTTTCTCTACCGTCTGAATACCTTTAATATTAATGATATCATCAAAATACCTGTTCTAAGGGCTGGAGCAGAGAAGGACCGTAACCTCTCAACTATTTCATCGTGCGCGGGGTGATGTGCGGTGCCGCAGGGGTTGGATTCGGGTGCAGGGTGCGGGAGAAAGGGAGGAAGAAGGCCTTCAGGGGTGCGGCCGGGGCATGCGGAGGTGCAGACGGAAGGACGCCGATCGATACATAAATATAAACGCACACCCACGGACGGAATCGGTCAGCCCACACGCTGATGGGATCCTTGTTCTACGAATTATGGCCGGCTCCTTCCGCAAATTCCTGCATTGTCGATTGTGATCGTGTTTCAAAAATAAAGGGACCCGTTCTTACCGTTTTTCGATGCTACACCTACTTCTCGGGCTTGTCTCGGCGAAAAATTGATGACCTTAACCCTTTTGCCTATTATTTGATGACGTCACCGACTCTCACCGAGCGTTCCGCATCGTTTCCGCCACTCCTCGGCCTCGCTTATCGGTCTCACGTTGTTCGTTGGTGTTTACACACTTCTTAGATATTTCTTTTGTCAGTGAGTGGTCCTCTCTCTACGATTTCGTGAACAGGAATTCCAATGACGTCACCAACTCATCGAAAGGGAGAAGCAGCTTTCATTTTTTATTTATAATGGTACGACTGCAGACTTAAGGACGCCGATCGATGCATAAATATAAACTCACTCCCTTGCAAGGAATCGGTCAACCCGCATCCTGATAGGATCCTTGCTCTAATTAGCATGGGCTCCTTCCAAAAATTTATGTAATGTAGATTATGATTGTGTTTGGAAAATAAGGAGACCTGTATATTCCGTTCTTCGATCTTTCGCTCTTTCGCCTGCTTCTAGACCCAGTCACGGCGAAAAATCGACGGTCTCCTGCATTTCACATCCTTTCTGCTTTCCCTTAGTCTTGCTCATCTGTCTCGCGTGGTTCGTTGTTGTTTACAGCCTTGTGAGATATTCCTTTCATCAGTGAACGGTCCTCTCTGTACGATTTTGTGAACTGGAACTCCTGTGGCGTTACCAACTCATGTGAAGGAGACAGCAGCTTTCACTTTTTTTAATCTATAAGTGAACGACGTAATGATGGAGTTTATTTTTTAGTCCTTTTCCCATCCATGCACTGAATTCTTTCAGTGAATAACGATATCGGGACTTAATGACTTTCCTCATAGGCATTTATGCTGGCAGGATACGTGGTATTTCGTGCCATATTTCTGACCATTTCGTATGACTAGATAAATGGCCCAGGTGAATACCGAGTCACCAGGTGTTAATTGGTATTCACCCCAGTATTTGCTCATGAATACCGTTTCAGTTAGGGGTACCAGAATTACTCGGGACGGTCACCAGAATTCATGACAAAAAAAGCCGTTTCCCTGCTCAGAGACCATTTGAATGAAGACTAGGATACACTTTATGAAGTCGTTTGTGTAGGCTGTGACACTATGAGTATCAGAAACGTGGACCATTGATATAGGTGATCAAAATAACAGTTGAAGTATTACAGACCTGGTGCTGACGCGTAGTGCTGCGGATAAAATGTAAGGATAGGTTGAAGAAGGAGGAAGTACACCAAGCAATAGGGTGGTTTCCTATTATTTTTTATTGCCTGAATCGAAAGATTATTACTCCAGGAGTACGTATTTCACGCTTTTGGATTTTTGAATGACGATATCTATTTTTCGCGATTAAATGAAAAGTGAAAACTTTCAAGCGCGCGAAAACGCGACGGCTTAGTATGAATGCCGGGAAAACTCCGTGTGACGTCGTTCTGGTTCCCGCTGCCGCAAGTGAGGTAACCTTGGGGCGAGGCTTTGAGCGCTGATACGACGCAGGATGCTAGCAGGTAGCAGAGTATCCTGCTAGCATCCTGCGCTTGGCTTAAATAAGGATTATTAATACCTTATCAAGCGAAGAAAACTTTCCGACCTTAGCCAGTTTTAACACTAGAAGGACGGCAGGGGTGATTATTAAGACATGTTTCCCTTAGATCTGTGCCTCATTCATGCATTGGTAATCTCAGGCGATGTAAAACTCCTATCCTCTCGTGTAGAAACTAGGTCCCTGTGACGTCACGTGGAGTGGAATCGCACGGGCGCCAATCAGGCCTTTTTCAAATGAAGTTTAACTTGGGAGTACAAAGGAAACTGTTGGTAGGTTGTTGCATATTTTTTCTCGGATTTTTTTAACCTTTTAAAATTTGCCATGTATATTTTAATAATAGATATCCTAAAATTTTCAGCCCGATTACTTAACATTTAGAGATCGCTTTAAGAGTATAAATACGATAACATTCAATTTCCCCGATTTAAGGAAGCAGCATAATTTTCAGGGGTAACTCACAATTTTACAGTTCTTTAGGGCCAAAATTCGCTCCATTTTTAGGTCAGCTCAACAGTTTTTCACTAATACAATACTTTCCCGCGAGTTACAGCCACAGATCACACCCCTATCGGCGAGCTGGTCATTCGCAGGCCGCATTCACGGTCAGCTGATAAGTCCTGCGCCCCTAATTGCCTTACGCCCACCTCTCGCCTTCCCTAACGATAGTCGGTTGAAGAAGGGTTACATTGTTATAAATTCAGGAGACTGTTTCGTTGCGATTAACAGGGTTGATCCTCATAGGCTATGGAAGGATCCGTTTGATAGGTAATGCCATAAGACACAAAGATAACATAAGTGGAAGATAAAGACAAAAATCCACATGAATTCACTGGACATAATTACATGGGGCGTAAAGAAGGGAACAAGGAAGAAGAACATTAGGAAACTGAAATAATTAACTTGGGAAAGACAGAAACGGAGGGATGCTATATACTGTACTTAGGATTGCGATACAAAAACTGAATTACTATTATTATTCTATAGATATTAAGTATTCCATCGATTAAGGTAGGATTCCATGGTGTATCCCAAGGAGTATTTTAGCATAATTTAAGTATACTGTCGGTCTCCACTTTGTTAACCGACTTCCCTCTGAAATTCGCAATAAGGCCTACTCCCTTTTATTTGATCTTAAAAAAACTTTCCTTTTCCTTCTTCTCCCTCGTTCATGCAACATTCTCTCCTTTAACACCGTTTTCAACATCCCCTCTCCGCTCAGTAATTGCTCCACCCATACCATCTGTCTCCTCCGTCTATAATATGCCTTCCCTCACCCACTATATTCAGAACTTCGTCTTTCCTTATCCTCCTCGTCTACTTCACCTTCTCCGTTCTTTTCCACACCAACATCTTCACCGTAGAAAGGAATGCTCTTAGAAAAAATGTATCTACTCTTGGTTATTTCCTCAAAAAATGAGTTTCACACCATTTGAGTTCTGAATGTGAATTTAGTGAAAACATAGTCGGAAAAAAATTGGTGAAAAATACATGTTTTCCATCCCTTTCCCAAGCGAATGACAGTTTTCAACTTATTTTTACTTATGGATAAATTTATACCCACACATCCCCACTTTCATTTCGAATGGACTTTGTCGATGTTGAGCATAATGGTCAGCGGCGTTTTGGCTGGGCTAATGGATTGTCCTGTCAATTTATGATTGAAATTGAATCGGTTCCTTAATTCATCTACGTATAAGCTCTTCTTTGGTTTATTTTTCTCGCATTTTTGGCGTATTAATGTTACCAACGGTGACAGTTATTTTGATCAGTTATCCGCTGTTTTTGACGCTCGGAATACCGTCCTGCTGCTTAATGGAATAATTTATTGCCAGCGTTTTGGCCATTTTTTATTCGTGGAGATAAAACTTTGCGAGCGAAACAGTGTGTGAGCGTATAGATTTTATTGGCGATTACGAAAATGGATATTTATGAATTGGCTGGAATAAAAAGATGGCATAGCCGGCTACCTCTGAATTTCTGAGCTCTCTATAGGCGATAACTCTTTTCTAACTTGATTTGATTCATTAAATCCACTTCAAGGTATTACCTTGGAAAGGATAAACAAGCATTGAGACAAATACTATCCACGAAACGGCTATATTCGATACTAATGTCTTAACTGTTTGCAAATCAGTATGTAATTTACACAGTTTAATGAGTAGTTCTATAGCTAGTAGGAATTTGTATTAAGTTCATTGTTTATCAAAGGGCAACCTTCAAGAATGATAAAATATTTGTTCGAAATTTTCAGGAAACAGCGCAGGCTGTTTAAATGGCTCCATATTTGCCACGTTTCGTATGCGTGCATTTTTAGTCTGAGCCGTGAAATTATAAATGGATATTATTAAAATGCATGGTTATTTTCTTAACAACAGTTGTAAACTTTACCAGTTTTGACTGTGACGTTGTGAAAAAAGATGGTTGGGAAAAATTGTCAAAAATTAATTTTCTTTCCTTTTCAAATTTCCTCTCAGGCGAATTATATTTATTCAACTTTTGGCAGGTGTGCTAAAGAGTAATAAATGAGGACCTATCACCCCGAAGATGAAAACAGAGGGAGATGCCAAAACGTTGGCGATATAATTAATTACCCGAATGACAACCCGAGAAGAATATCTGCGGTGCACAGTTCCTGTTCACTCAGAGCGCGGTTACGCAATACGAGTTGATGACCTGAAAGTAGACAGTTACTGGACCTGGGTCCTCGCATGACAGTAGCTCGACTCGCCTCGTTCGGTCACACCAGTGCGAGCTGCTGGCGTGAAATTAGACAGTCACTGCACGTGTGCTCTCGCATCGTTTCATTGGCGTTTCAAACCCAATTATGTATGGGTATGTGTTCAAGCTAGGCTTTACACAAATCTCTGTTCTTATAATTAGGATTCAAACAATTCCATAAGCTGGTTTGGTCCTTGTATAACTCCGCAAACTTTATATTTTGTTTGGAAGTTCATCTAAATATCAACAAAAAGAAGACTAAGGTATTAGTTTGCAGCAAAATAAAGGAGTCTAAGACGAAGATTAATCTAGGAAAGCATAAGCTTGAAGAGGTGAAAGAGTTTTCTTACTTGGGTAGACGAATTACCAACGATGGACGCAGCAAGAAAGAAATTGTAGAATAGCGCAGGCGAAGAGGGCTTTTTGCAAAAAGAAGAATCTTCTAACAGCTGAGATGTTACGTATGGAGTATGTTTCTCTATGGAAGCGAGGCTTGGATGTTGACAGCAGCAGAGAAGTCAAGAGTGGAAGCATTCGAAATGTGGTGCTACCGAAGAATGATGAAGATGAAATGGATTGACCGTGTGAGTATCCAGGAAGTCCTAAGGAGAGTGGGAGAAAAGAGAAGCCTCCTAAAAACATTAAGCAGAAGAAGGGACAAATTAGTTGGCCACATTTTGAGACACGACGGCCTGATGAAGAATATCGTAGGGCAGGTGGAAGGGAAGAAGGACAAGGGAAGGCCCCGAATGAGTTACATAGTAAAGGTTAAAAAGGATGTAAAAGAGAAGATATACGTCGCTATAAAAAGGTTAGCGGATAGGAGAGAAAAGTGGTTAGCTGCGTCAAACCAATCTTAGGATTGTTGACTAATGATGATGATGACGATGAAGTACATCTATCCGCCACTTCTTGTTTTTAATCGCTAACTTAAACACAGAAATACGAAGAATGCACTTGGCGTGGTCCCGGACTTACGAGCTACTGTCATTTCGCAACCATGCAAGTTGACGTACGAGTGATATGCGGGCTGCTGCTTGTGGTATGGTGGAGGAAATTGAGAGGCGAGTATAAACAAAAAATGCTGTAGTAATTCGGCTGCGAGTTACTGATCGACTCGCACATAACAGTAACTCGTATGATGCGGTCACACTGTGCGATTAGCTGCGCTGCTCTGATACTAGCTCGCACTGTGTGAACTAGGCCTCAGATTATGTTGTCGTTAAGGTCCCTACCACTCTGCCTCGATCCTTTACAATAAAGTTCCCGAAGAAATAAAAAATAACAAATCACCTTCCGAATTTAAAAAGAGACTAAAAATCCTCCTAGCTGAAAAATGCTATTACAGTATTAATGAATATCTGGAGAATGCATTATAAAGGAAATTTTCTAGATGGCAACTTGAATGCCTATATTTTTCCATACTTTCTGTTTGTATTTTTATAACCCTCTCGGCTCTGTTTCTAATGTGTGTACATATAGTGAAATGATTATCTTGAGAATTCCCAAGAACCTGGAAAATTTTAAATCATGTATGTATGTTTGTATGTAATTATTCGTAAATCTCATATTGACTTTAGCCTTGCAGATGTATAATTTGCCAATGGTGAAATAAATTTATTATTATTATTATTATCCTCTTTGCAGGAAAAATAATTTTTGGATTGTTGCCATGCGCCCCCGTTAGTGCTTTTTGGATTACGGAACCAAAAGGGTTGGGAGCGGGAAGGAGACATGGAAACCACTGACGAGGGCTAATTACCTATGAGCAAATATTGATACGAGCTGCTTCGCCCTGTCCTCTCTTTCTTCCCCTCTTTCTCCCTCTGTTCCCTTCTTATTCCCTTTCCGTTTTGGACTCCTTTCGCTCATTTAAAAGTCATTAATATTTCCCTACCTCGTATCTTCTGTAATATGGCCTTGTTATACTCTTCTTTTGTGCTTTTTCTTTAAGGACTAAATGTGTAATGCAAGTTATACATTTATTCCGCAAAGGACATTTAAGTCCTGTGTATGATATTTGTCCTAAATGTGTTATTCCGAGTTACCAAGATAAAAAACACACTTTTGTATCTCCTCGACTCCAAGTAGAGTACCTACGCAGGTCATTGACCCTGAGGTTGATATATAATACCAAGTATACTCCAATTACCTCCTCCACTCTTTAACTCTCTCCGACCACCTACTTCACAAAAATTACCTGAAGAGCTCGCATCATATATTATTTTTACTTGACACATATTATTTTTACTTGACACAGTTTCCCAAAACGGGGGTTACGTCAAGGCTGTAGCCAGGGGGGGAACAAGGGGGATTGTTCCCCCCCCCTCCCCCCGAAATGAAAAAAATTAAATAGATACTTTATGCTCCCTTGGTGCTCGCACGACGATATTATATTGTGGTGCAGGGATATCTAGTAGTCCAATGCGACTTAAGTCAATAATTATGTGACCGAATTTGTAGGTGCAGTGTGTGTAGTTGTAGTGCAGTGTGTGAAATAATAGTGCTGTGAATTAGTAGAGAGGTGAGTGACTTATGAGCCTCCTGAGGGACCGCAGAATTGACATCGACACCGAGGAGATTGGTCGCTGCCAAAAAAAGCTAGAAGGCTAAATTCAATTTTATAATAATAATTTTATATTTTCCTTTAAGGGTTTATAATAAATAGGTATATTTTATGTTTGCCTACTATTCCATAAATCCCCCCCCGAAAATATTTTCTGGCTACGGCCTTGGGTCACGTAATATAAATCCGTGGACCGTAGAAACGTTTGTCTGTGGCGATGCTATCTCATGGTTTCACAAAATAATGTGATCCACTCTTAAGTCGAAATTGAAAAATGCTGAATGTTACAAGAAATATTTTACCATGAGCATCCGAACCCCCAAGATATTACTTATCCACGAAACTGTTCTGTAATTACCTTCTTGTCAATATAGTTTAGCCTATTGAAATGCTTGTAAAAATGTTCTTGTAATGGAACATAATTTTCTTCATCGACACATAAATTGTTTGAGTTTGTCACAAATGACCTTGATAATGGTCTGATGTTCTTAGGTAGTTCACTTTATGTCAGAGCATTTTGCTATCTAAATAATCTGATATATGAAAACATACAAACACATCACATTTTCGTACAGCTAATTTTATTCCTGTGTTTATCCTCAGTATGGTCACACCATGCTTCCAGCAAGGCTGGCACAACAAGGAGAAAAATATGTCCTGATGGAGGGTTAAAAAGTTGTGCTGAATTCAATTATTTTTTTATTAAAATACAATTTGTACAATTTCCTCAAAATACTTGAAAAATAATGGTCATTATTATTTTTTCAGAAATTATTTCCGAGCGTGGAACAAAGCTGGAAAATTTTTTGGGATTGTATTTCCACGTGTTTTCTGTTAGTCTCGTTTTCTGACTCAGTAGCTATCACACTTTTCATGCTGGTTATTGATTCGCTATCATCTATCTCTCTGCGCATCAGATACCATATCGAACGGTGCACATGTGTCGTTGAGGTTTCTAAGGAAACCCACTCACCCATTGTTTACGAGGTATAGTAGTGCGATTTTTGCTTCTTAAAAGGTAGCTATTTGGGTCAGAGTTTAAGTTTTATATCTAATATTGTCTGTGACCTGTTTTCCTCTTTCTCCAATATAAGTCGTCAAACGTCTAAAAAGGTTAGTTCTCTAGTGAATAAAACAATCCCCTATTCAGGGTATCTATTTTGTCATGTCTAATATGAACTGCTGTATTATGGGCAGTAATCTTGGGTACCCTTTCCTCGAATAAAACCTTTCATATTAATTTTCTGTAGCATTAGATGAGAACCTTGGCGAACCCGCAACACACCAACTTTAAAAAAAGTTATGTTAATAATAATTATAATACACTATTAAAATCCATTTTCAGGTGTACGTTTGCGTGCTTAATATTTAAACTCGACGTTTCGTTCCTCCTACTGGGAACGTCGCGTCGTCAGGAGACTCCCAGTGGGAGGGACGAAACGTCGAGTTTAAATATTAAGCACGCAGACGTACACCCAAAAATGGATTGTAATAGTGCATCTAGTCACTGCGGAAACCTTAAAAGTAAAATAATTATTATAATTGAAATAAAAATAAATAAACAGTAAAATTATTAAAATTTTAAGTACATTAAAGAAAATAAAAAATAAGAATAGCAAATTGACCTTTTCCTAACGAACTGTTTACTTGAAATTTTGTAAGACTATTGGCTAGAAAAAGCATCATTCGGTAAATTACCGAAAAACGGAAATCCATTGTCCCTGGAAACTACTCGAAACCCAAAAACTACGACGCTAAACGACGATGCCGTTTCGCCCACGCTGGACTTAAAAAAGGCTCATGAGGAGCTTCCTATAGAGCACGAATTTTTAAAATACGTATATCAACAAAATTATGCAAAAATGTTTTTATGTGTGAATGTATTGCAATTTTAAATTAAATAAGTAATTATTGAACTCCATTTTTAAGTTATTTTTCAATTTCTAACAGTTTATACATTTATATATTTGTATTCGAAGTTAAGAATATATACAATGAGGGACGATAATATTTCTACGTATCGATTGGAGTAAGAATATACTTACAAATCCCATACAACTGAGTGGAGAGCTGCGTCAAACCAATCCTAGGATTGTTAACCAGTGATGATGATGATCCCATACAGGAAATGGTCTTCCGTGCTATGCCAGCTTTTTACACTATGCATCATATTCTTCACGCCTAATTTTATAAATTGAACCAGCATTATCGAATGTGAACTGTAGCGAAGCGTGGGAAACCCGTTTTGTTTTCGAATCACCCAACGATCCAATCAATATTTTCTTCGCTCACTTTTTTTCCCGCGAAATGACGCCCGCACTCTTTATTCGAAATTGAAGCAATTTTGAACGCGCCGTGAATATTGAGCGCAAGAAGCTGAGCGGAAAATTTTCTTCCCACCCACCACGTGTCAACCTTCCGCGAGAGATAAATTTTACGATGGCTGGCTTAAAAATATTTCTCGGGAAACGGCGGGAGGGTAATTGATTCTGGAGGTAGAGTTCATCCTTACAAACTTGTTTTTCTTTCACCAATCCATGCCCTTCTATACTTGTTTTTCTCTCAATGTGGATGGGAGGAAATTAAAAAATTAATAATTGGCTCAATTTTTCTCCATCGCAAAAATATTCGCGAGAAACTTCCGCGGAAACATTTTTTTATGAATTTCGAAGTTTTCTTACCCAATCCCTCGAGGAATTACGTTCCTGAAAAATCTTGGCCAGAGGATCGCCCTATTTAATGTAGCGGAGAGTTTTTCGGTAGTGAGCTTATCACGACTCCTACTCAGCCTACTCCCTGAGGATTTCTTTAAATGGAAAACAAATGACTTTCGCATGGCGAGGTGGGCTGGTTAAGGTATGTCGCAGAAGGGTTCACATTTTAATCAGGGGAAGGTCTAAACTGGGTTACCTTATATTCTGCAGTATAAATTTCAAATGAACTTGTTCCTTTTCAAAAATGAATCAAATTAAAACCAAAGCATAATTAATTCAGCCAATAGAAGCATATTTGCCTTAAATAAACTGCCAACGTCAAAACTTTTATCCATCAGAACCAAGATTTAAATATATATCCACAATAATACCAATCTTTCTCTACGGAGTTGAACCATGGGATATCAAGTTAATACCTGAAAAAAAGCTAATTACCTTTGAAAATAAAGCTTTACGGAAAGTTTTTGGACCCACAAGAGAAAATGGAACATGGAGAATAAAAAATAATAGAGAAGTCAGTGATCTTACTAACTCACCAGACGTTGTAGCTGAAGAGTAAAGGTTCCTATTTTAGGTACAGCGTTGGAATAAGGGTTTTCCGTTTAGCGTCGGAGTTTTTGGATTTCAAATGTTTTACTGGGATAACTGATTGGAACCATCGTGTTTTGATAATTTACCTTGAAGCGCTTTTGATTGGCAATGCTCATACAAAATTTCAAGTCTGCCCTTCAATGGGAAGAGATCGAAAATAGAAATTTTCGTATCTCACCTTCTACTCCTTCTACAGTGTGGTCACTACTGACTCAATGCCCAAGCTGAACCAATACGCCTCGCTTGTTCACATCATGGCGTCTCTAGGATGCTTTGACGATCAGAGAAGCCCTTTTGCTAGGATTTACCGATGGAAAAATTCACCGAATAGGTCCAATATCAGCTGTAATAGCTCCGGGTGAGACTGAGGTTCACGGATGTGGTTTCAGCACTTCGATTTGGTTGATAGGATACCGGCTCGTTCCCGAAGATAACTTTTGATTCAAAAGTTATCTTTGGAAAGGAAAAATTTGTCCATTAATAGTCAAGTATTAAGCAAAATCATGAACAATAATGTCATTTTGCTACTTAAACTCAAGGAATATTTAATGAATTGATGCAAAACAGTATAAAACATTAAAAAATAAAAGCCAATTTATGAAAATCAAACTGAAATTAGAAGAAAGAGAAAATATAGCTAAAATTACTGGAAAATTGTGCGGTATAGTTTTTCTATTGAGGAATTGAAGATAAGGCTAGAATTAGGCATAAAACGCGCAGGTCCAACCAGTAAATATTTTTAGACTACATTTTTCGCTATTTTATCTATTTTAATGCTACCATGGCCGGGATTGAGGTGAATACTCATAGTTTATTTACTTATTAATAAGGAAATTATTTACATAGCTGTAATGCTCTAAGAATCCCATAATCTTGCCAATCCCGAAGTTTTCTTTTGAATTAAAGTAAAGAATGAATTATCGGTAGAGAGACATCATAGGTACACGTTCATTCATCAGTTATTCCTTGCCTCATATAGATCATGAGAAAAGAACACATCTCCGCGCCCTTTTCTTGCGCGCTCAAGCATAATGGTGGGTTGGGTAATGGGTATCCAGTCAGGATCGAATCACGGCACCGCATGTCTCTTGGGTCTTATGCTTCCCAGGTCTATCTCGAAGCGAATTACCGCTCGCCAGATCACCACATCACACGCTCAGAGCGTACACATGCAAGTATAATACCGGCGCAGGGGGCTTCATGTCGCACACTCAATTACAGCGAGTACCGTACGTGACCAGGTGTGGTGGAATGGGGTTTTCGCGCGAAAGAAGCAATCAATTGCTCGTCAACCTCCCGTCCTCTGTCATGAATTGCAATCATGTCTCGCAATCTTTTTGCGAAATATAAATTGCACATTATAAATCGCAGGCAATAGTTTTGACGGATTCCTTGAGTGGTGGACGCTGGAATTAATTTTCTGCTCTCTTATCATCTATCTTGCGTGGTCATAACTGTTAACTTTTTTCGAGAAAACAAAATCTTTACGTTCATGTTTAGCATATGCTGAGAGTAAAGAAAGTCAATTTCTGAAAAGTTCTGATGTTTTCATTTCGTTACCATGTTGTGTTTAAAGAAGTCTGTTAGTGAGTTATTTACGTGAAATTCGGTTTCCGATATTTAAGTTATGGACATTGAAATCTGTGACTCGTGAGATCAATGGTAATCTATGGAAAATATTTTAATTTTTTAAGAAAGCCATCTAGATGTAAACTGCATTCGAAACACGGAGCAAAGATTGCCAGCTCAATTTCTGTCTGTGTAATTATGGGAATTCTCTCATTTTGACTTACGTACAGTGAATTTTTATGATTAAATTGTAATATTTTGTTGTATATTATCCTTTGCTGTTCATTAACTGCCTAAAACAGTGGAGCGGATATTTGCGGCAGTCATAAATATACTGACAGCGTAGAAAATCGGTTATTTAATCGTAGTTTGTATATTTAGATATAGTTACCATGGTGTGAACTTTATTGATCATAAAGAAAATACCCGTTTATTCGTAATAATTAATTTTTTAAAGGGTGGCACTCGTCGCATCTGATCAAATTCACCAAATTCTAGGAATAAACCCGCTATCGTTGGAAATTATGATTGACGCAGTAATGAGATCCACGTGACGAGAGTTGTGAAACATGCCCAGAAAATGATAGTGTGGATTAGCGCAGTTGAGCTCTTTACCCGAAATCCTTCCCCGATTTGGAGGAAATATTAATTTTCAATCCCTAAAGCAACCATATAGGTCATGCAGCTGTGGTCGAGATAACGTCGGATATATTTCCGATGAAAATAATTTGTAACGATCCAGAATTCTGAGGTTTTTTACTGATCTGGCGCCTGGATACTCTGAAATTCATTCATACGTGATCACTTGAGAATTTCCTCCAATTAATTCCACTCAGGTTGATTAAATTGGTCAATGAATTTATTTATGTAAAACATTGTTTAAAATATGATATTTGGAATTCGACATGGAAACATTTTTCCTTGGTTTCCAATCTTTGGTTTTCAAAATTTCTACTGATAGTCTTTCACGAGTCGCTTCTTCATAAGCATTGTTATTCTCATGGCACTCATATTGTTAGTAATTTAATCACCTAGCTAAATCATATCATTGGTCAAATGAATTCCTAGACAGTTACATCGTTTTTTCTGTAAAATATTAATTTTTACTGACAATCGTTCTAAAACTTGTTTCCTATATGAAATATCATGTAGTGGTTAATTTCAGGATAGAAGCTGGGGTATATTTACACTCGTCAAGTCTGAAGTCATATATCAATTGCATTTTTACCAGGCAATACTTATTATGAGTTTTTTTAAAGCATTTTTTTATTCTCTCCAGACAACATGATGTAAATAAGTTGTTTAGCTTTTTTTCCATGATTCGTGATCAATCGTGGGATCGTTCTAGTGTGCTTAAATATGCGTGGATAAGAAAGGGGAGTATTTTGAGTAGGCGACCGACAGCTGAGGCCATTTGCGCCATAAGGAAAGGGATAGTTAAGGAAGGGTGGAGAGAAACCTGGCGTCGGCATTAGCCCACTCTTAACGAAAGGCGCCAAGGGGACCACGGCTTAACGTCCCATCCGACGGACGGAGTGTTGCGCTTGAAATGTCCTCCACACATTATTCAAGCAGGGATCGGGCAGTCTCTGAAAATTCTCTGCCGCTGCCGGGATTTGAACCCGGGCCCACCGGGTGAGAAGCCAACACCCTGGCAACCACACCAACCCGATCCCCGAAGTGGATGAGAAAGGGTGGACTAAAAAGTACTGACACCGATGTGTAAAACGGGAGTTAATCTCTTTTCTGAGTAGAATTTTATTTTTTCATTCAGTCATAAACAAAGACATCTTCAAAATCTTTTTTAATTTACAAATAATTCTTTGGATGTTCAGTCTGTCAGTAATTAAGTTTCTTCAGGCATACCTGTCAAATTTTCCAGAAATCATTCCAAAAATCACGTAAATATTTAGCTCAACTTCTCTGGTATTTAACAAGTATTTGAGAGGTCTTTTCGTAATTGAACTCTTTCTGAATGCTGAAGAAATCCTTATGTTTCGATGTAGTTTTTATGCACGATTTGATTTAACTATTTACAATGAATACAGTTTCTTCTCCTGACCTTCCTTATTATTACAACAATGTAGTGTTTATGATCTTGGAGTATAGGTCATGATTTAAATTAAATACACATTTGGCCAACGTTTCTGAGATTTATTCTCCTTCCTCAGGGCTCTTAATTATAATGAATTTTTACAAAGAAAATAAAGAAAATAAATTAATTAAGTGGTTACAAAAATTTTGAATACAATTGTGCAGTACAAATTCATTGGTAAATTAAAAATTGTGAACAGAATTAAACAACATACCTGTGATAGAAAAGTTTCGTTACTAGGCTAATCATGGTTACTAATAAATATTGATTCATTTGTTAACAAATGGTATCTAAATTATACTAAACAAACATTACATTACATTACATTGGTTACATTGGTCAAACTTCTCAATATTTAAAAAACCGAATATCCCAGCACAAATCATCAATAAAAAATAAAATCACTCTTTCTGCTCTTGCAAATCACAGTCTAGACTATAACCATCATTTTGATTTCGAGAACACCAAAATTTTAGACATAGAAACCAATTTTAAGAAAAGATTATTTAAAGAAATGTTTTACATATCAAAATCAAATAACAGTTGCAATAAAAGATCGGACATCGAACACCTAAGTAAAATTTATTATTATTTAATTCATCGAAATTAGAATTGTTTAGTATAATTTAGATACCATTTGTTAACAAATGAATCAATATTTATTAGTAACCATGATTAGCCTAGTAACGAAACTTTTCTATCACAGGTATGTTGTTTAATTCTGTTCACAATTTTTAATTTACCAATGAATTTGTACTGCACAATTGTATTCAAAATTTTTGTAACCACTTAATTAATTTATTTTCTTTATTTTCTTTGTAAACATTCATTATAATTAAGAGCCCTGAGGAAGGAGAATAAATCTCAGAAACGTTGGCCAAATGTGTATTTAATTTAAATCATGACCTATACTCCAAGATCATAAACACTACATTGTTAACTATTTACATAATAAATAAAGTATTGCACAAGTCGACTCAAATCTATCGAAAAGTATAATTTAGATTCGGAAAATATAATTTAGATTCGACTATTCGGGCTTCTTGCCAGGTGGTCTCTTTCTACCCGGAGAGAGAGTGGTGGAGGGAGATCACCCGGCTGGAAGCCCGCATAGCCTTTTTTGAATATATTCGCCGGGAAATCATCAGATCTTATAATTTAGATTATTTTATCAGATGTTTTATTGAACTAGTTAGTATCTACCGATTCGATCGATAGATTTTTCTTCCTCATAGGAAAATCTACTAGAATTGGTAGAAGAAAAATTGCGTATGCTTGGTTTCGCTAGGTAGGGCCTCCTTCGCTTCTATGGCGCTGGAGTGTTTTATCCCTATTTCCCTCCCTTCCATTCCTTTCCTTTCCCTGGAGGCGTCGGCGGGCTCCGATCGCGACGACGCCTCTTTCCTTTTTCCTTCCTCTCCAGCCCCTCCCCGGGTGTCCTGGCGTATAAGCCTCGGGCTTGGTTCCGGGCCCCGGTGCGTTGTACCCTTAGCAGGGTTCGCCTTGAACCCTCAGAATTCTTGAACTAGTTAGTATAGGAAAATATTGTTTATAACTGCGCATTCTCTATTACTTCCTTCCAGAATAAACTAACTCATGAAACCATTTATCAAACCAAACTCATCAAATCAATGAAACTAGTCAATTTATTTTAAGCTAGCGTGATAGAATAGCTGGCGGTGCATTGGATTACTACCGAAGTGTACCGGGTTCAAATCCCTAATAAAGCCTTAGGACACCCCACCAATCCAAACAAAATTTTGAGTTTGGTCTATGAGAAAGAAAATACATTAAAATTCTCCTTACGTTGGGAAATTAAATTGATAAAATATAAATACAATATCTTAAGTTTTCTGAAGTTAATATTAGTGCTGCCAGCCATAAATTAGCTACGCGAGGTGCAAGTCTCCATTACTTTCATTCGGCCATGACGCTACAGCTCTCGACCCCGTACTTTCCCATGGCCGAATAAAATATTGCCTTGGATTAGGTTTCATGACGCCGCTAAGGTAATTGTAGGTAGTTGAAGATGCACCACAACTTGATCGATAGCACAGGCCAACAAAAAAATTATGTTTGAAAACTTTTTTATTTTAATAGCTGATCTTTATAGATTTTTATGTGCGAATCCAAACCTGGCCTTAGTTTTTTTGTATCACCCATAGTTTCCAAGCAATATGTGTTTTATATTTAGTCTAATACCCCTATACGGTATACAGGGAAATCTATGAAACACTGTGTTACATCGTAAAATTGTTTATATTTACTGATCACTACATCGTGATAAAATTGTTTGTATTTACTACAGCGTGATAAAACAGGGTTCACTTGTCAACTGGAATTGGTCTACATTTTCTTTCCCTTTTTTCCATGAAGCTTCTTGTGTAGCTTTTTCTGCGATGAATCGCTTTCTGAACTTCTCGGTAAAGTACCAACAGTAATCCCCCATTATCTTATTTCATTAGACCTACTTTTTTCAATTTTATGAAACTATAAACAAGCTGTTAAATACTTCATAAATTTAACTGTAAAATGTGAATAAATGGTGGGTGATACAACTTTAAAACCATCATATTTGGATTCAGAAACTTAAAAACATAAGAATAAGGTATTTTCACTAAAAACGTTTTTTCATTGTTGGCCTGTGTAGTTGAAGATCCCGCGCGCTACCAACATACCATCGATGGAATGGATTGTAAATCGGTTCTAGAGGTGCATCATCATCATAAGTCAACAATCCTAAGATTGGTTGGACGCAGCTCTCCATTTCTCTCTCCTATCCGCTAATCTCTTCATAGCTACATATTTATTCTCTTTTACATCCTTTATAACCTGTCCTATATAACTCATTCGGGGCCGTCCCTTGCCCTTTTTCCCTTCCACTTGTCCTTCAACGATTGTCTTCATCAGACCATCGTGCCTCAAAATGTGGCCAACTAAGTTGTCCCTTCTTCTGCTTAATGTTTTTAGGAGGCCTCTCTTTTCTCCTACTCTCCTTAGCACTTCATGGTTACTCACACGGTCAATCCATTTTATCTTCATCATTCTTTGGTAGCACCACATTTCGAATGCTTCCACTCTTGACTTCTCTGCTGCTGTCAACGTCCAAGCCTCGCTTACATAGAGGTGCATAATTTTCTCATTATGTATGACTATCTTCCTTGATACTCCCTAACTTTTAGGGACATTTTTTAAATTTTTAAAAAATTAATGACTTTTCTAAGTCAATTTCAGTTAAGTGAAGAAATGAAAATAGCCAATTTATTTTAGGGTAGCGTGATATTAAAGCCTGCGGAGCTTTGGATTACTTACCGAAGGGTCCCGGGTTCAAATCCCGAATTAAACCTTTGGATATCCCACCAATCCAAACAAAATCTCTTCAAAATTCTCTTGAGTTATAGGGAACCAGCTGTCTCTATTTAAATCCATACGCTGAATAAGTTTTTTTTAAACAAGGCTTGAGGTTGTAGAGCATTCCTTAATATTGTAAATGATAATGAGTCAGTATGGGGTTTCTTTTCTTTACAATTGGTAGGTTGGGAAGAAAATTACGGTATACGGAGATAATAATTTCAGAAAATATCAACCACAATAATTGTGTCTACAAAAGGCAAAATAAAATTATTTTCCTTTTACTATAAATTTTTCGTGAAGCTTTAAGTTTATTTTCGGTCCAGTGAGTAATCTGAGAAGATTGTGGAGGTAAACTAAGACGACTTTATATTGTGGAGGGAAGTTCCAGAATAGGGAGATAATTTCAAACAACACGCGCGGATAATGTGTTATTAGTGACTGAAGGTCAAAATGAAATTGCCATCTAACCTGTTTTTCTTGCCCTAACAATATTTTCGGTTACGTTTTCTGATCCTTGATAAATGTGATGGCTGGAAAACGATAACATGATGCACCATAAGAGTACTGGCTGAAGAGGTTGAGGAATTGGATAGAAGATTGCTTCCGTTGAAGCTGGATGAGTTTTTTCCTTCGAAAAAGCACCGAGTGACACAGTTTCGTCGTAGTAGGTCTGCCGACTCTCAAATAAAACAATATCAAGATGGCAGTGTTGCGCTGTGCTTAGAACTTCAACGCAAGGTTCTTGAGTTTCGATGAAAAATGTGTTAGCGTTCAAATACACGTTACACGACGAGCAAGAGTGGAGTGTAGTGGTGGGAAATACCAAATTCAGTGCCTCGAAATTCATACCGCATATGGCAAATGAAGGTGGTATATCTTCTTGATTGCTAATGTGATATGCGTTATTTTAAAATTACAGACGTAAATGTTTTTGGATAGTGGGTAAATCATTCATGAGAGCAGAACAAAGGTTTTAGTTAGGAAATCATGAAGAATTTGAAATTAAGGGAATTTTTACATCGCGAAAAATGACTTCGGGGCCATTAGTAATAATGTACTGTAATAGCCACAAGATTTTTCAACCCTGGCATAAAAATTAAAGACTTTACAAGATAGTCTCATGTATCTCTCCTCCTTTAAACTAAGTTTTGGAATTTATTAAATATAGTTCAAATTAATAAAGTAACTGCAGAAATAGAATTACTTCAGTTCATCTGTCCCTATTTTCATTATTCAATTTGGGGGAAAATAAAATGTGAAAAGGTCCATAAATTGATCTAACATCTGCTGAGACCCCAGGTTTATTACTTATTATGGCAATAAAGTTAAATAAGTTTGGGTTTCATCAAAGGAATGAATTTAATTTCATTTAAATGTCGTGGATGACTTTACGCTATATGCGTTTCTCTGGGAATAGACTTACTTTTACACTCCAAAAACCTTTTTTATTCATACAAAGTGAGTAAAATATTTTCAAACGCAAGGTCTTTTCATTTTTAAGGATTGTATTTGCACCGTCGTGAAAATTTTTCGGAGAACAAGAAAGTGTTCCTTTTACGATCTACCGCGGGAAATTTTCGAGGATATAATTGCAGTGACTTCTTCTTTTAAAAATGCTAGCTGGCATCTTGAAAATAGGTAAGAGGGAGTGGATTTATTGTTTGGACTCAAAGGGAAGGTAATTAAATTAATTATAGCATGGTTGAGGATTTCAGTCCATTCGATAAAAAAACTCTTACTAATTAAGAGACTTAGAATTCTATGCCCGCTCCAAAAGAAATGAGGACGTGGAAAATTACAGGTAAGCACAAAGTAGATATTCAGGATGTTAATTGAAGTATTAATTTAATAGGCTATTTGGCTAAGTTTACTCGTAAGAAAATTTCTTTGCCGTTAAAACCAGACCTAGAAAGCTGTAATTACAACACACCGCGGATTTTAATAACGCATCCCCATTTTGGACCGGTCGGAATTAGCCTATTAAGGGCGTAATACTCGTTTAATAGTTACGCTCTATCATCTTGAAATTTTCAGAGTATATGGAAGAGACTGACGTTAATTAAGATTTTCTGAAATATGTATTTTCATATGCATGAAAATACTTAGGACGTTTTTTTCAAATTTGAAATGAAGCAAAATGTTGAAAAGGGTCTTCTGTATGTTCCCTGATAATGGATTCAGGATGATAAATACGGTAAGGCGATTAAACCATTGCCAAATAATAATAAAGTAAGGTCTAGCGGGAGGCAAGCATCCGCTTTTAATATTTTGAGAGTTAACGCTCAAATTTCTCCAGAAACTTGCCTTTGAATTATACTTACAGCTCAGTAGGTTTGTAAATGTTGCCATCAGTTTGAGGATAATTGTTTGACTTAGTTGTCTCCTATTGGACTTTACCTTTAAATGCGGTAGAATTAAAATTTCTAAACTGTTTTTGCGGCGGAAGCTTTCCTGTCATAGATACACAATTTTATAGTGGTGTAAAACTTAACGGTGAAAGTGCAACTAACCATAGTGGTAATGTGTTTACTCCACAAACATCACAACTACAATTCTGTACAAACATTCTGGAATATCGGTGCTCTCTAGGAGAAATTCCGTATTGGGGTCACCGACTCTTTCCCTTGCGCTAAAATTTTTCCATAGCGTCGCTGCTCAACCAGACTATTGTAATAAAGTAGGAAGTGCCACAAAAGAAACTTACACTGACTGAGAAACCAACCAATTAAAAATTTTAAATTAATAAAAAAATATTTTATTAAATGACTATTTTATACTCATTTTGGAATCATGGTTTTCATTTTAGTATTTCTGTATTAGAATATATATGTCATTTCCGTATAATCCAATAATCCGTTTGCCAGGGTTCAAATCCAGCTGGTGAAAAACAGCAAAAATTTTCTTACATGTGCCTCTTATGAGTGATGCTGATGCGTTGCATATCCGTTACACTGAGGGGTTCTTTTAACTATGAGTCCATGGGCGTCTTTGTTTACATTTTTTACTTGTCAATTATTCTCCATTTAAAACTGTGAAGCGAATCATTTCGAATATTTAGGTGTTTCTATATTTTGTGAATTTGTGGGGTAGACATCATGACTCTGATGCTGATATAACCTTGGACTGCTATATTCTTCGATAATTCCCACTTATGACGGCCCGTTTCAGAGATTCAATGAATGTAATAAACCGTCTATGAGCCACCAAATAGTTTTTAAGTTAACCTCATTACGATCGGTAACAATTTACGGCCATGTTAATGAGCCAACATTTTCCATTAATATCATTTATGAGATTTGCGTCTATGTCTCTGCTCCTTTTAGTACATTAAGACACAGATGTTAGCTTATAATTAACTAATATATACTTAAATTTACTAAAATAAAATGCATTCTCAAAAGTTTTCAATGCGTACTATACGTTTTCGGGATCGTAATTTTCTTTCAAAGGTTAGTATTTTTTTCTAATGAACTTTTATAACATTGCCTTCGGAAACTATAACCAAAATGTGTTTGTGCTTATTGTTTGTTGCGATTCTAATTGTCCTTATTTTGATATTTTCTCTTTTCCTTACTTTCAGGTAAGTCCTCAATCATGTCGCGCGGCAAACTCTTTCCCTGCATACGACATATTATGGGACCTTGGTGAGTGCATATTGTTCTCCATTTTTTTGTGAAAGTTGTCTCCAAGAATCAAATGTCATTCTATTAAGAAGCTACGGAAGAAAATTCAACCTTAGGACAGCTTTTAATTTAAATAACGTAGAATTTTGTCTACCTCAACCAATCTCTACCTATTCTCATCCATCATTACCGAAATTATTTACTACATTTTGATTTCCTCATGAATTTTCATCTACACCGCTAAGACGAAGTCTCCAAAATGGTCTTTCATTTTTTGACTGTGGGAAACTTATGCTATGGAATCTAGATTGAAAATCAAACTTCAAAAAAATTCTGAATAATACCAAATACAGCTATCAGAAATGATAGGATACTTATAATGGTCTCCTCGATAGAAGCAAGTTCTAATTACGCTATATAATTGCTTTCATGATCACTATTTCGTTTCTTTCCCTAATAAAACATGTATATATGTAGATTAGTGACTTTTTAGGTTCTCTCCATCATTTCTTTCCATTTTTTGCGTATGAGTAAATTGTACATTTTGGACCTGTATTTATGTATCGATTATATTTAACAATATTATATCAACTTTATCGTTGTGGCGGTCGTAGTAATTTGGTTCAATATTGGAGATAGGCTAAGATCAATATCGGCTTTCCAATTTTGCGCAAGTAATCGCAAACGGTATTTCAAGAACAATTTGAGTTTTATTTGATAATCTATGCATCGACTATGGCGATAGTATTTTTAGGATGAAAAAAATCGTTAGTATCTTGAGGATCAGGGTATATTTTGCCATATGACATAAGTGTGCAGCTTACATTTAGGTTAAAGATGAGTCTCTATCTTTGCCTAAAACGTCACAGTGCAGGTATTCATTAAATAGTCCCTTGGTTGAAATCAATATCGGCCTTTCAATTTTGCGCAAGTAATAGCAAAAGGGATTTCAAGAATAATTTGAGTTTTCTATGTTAGTCTCTAGCTGTCACACTATAATGTAAGAAATTCATTTTGCCTAAACCTCCGTCTACCTAATGCGTACTGCCTCAATCATAAACCCCCAAGGGAGACCTCTATTCCGTCATCATTCCTTGTGAACGGCCGTCAATGACGATTTTACTACCGGGCCGTTATTTCCTTGATTCAACCCCTCTCTTCATACGAGAATCCCAGAGTAACAGCAAAACGCCCGCGGTGTCCAGCTAAATCGCCTTTCGGATAGTCCGCGTCTGCATCAAAGGGCTTTCCTTATTGGGAATTGAGGGTACTGCGCAATATGTGAGGGATATAGGATAGCTTTGGTGACCCCTACTCTGCAGGATTCGGTGCCTTTCTGTCTCGAACGCCACAATTATTGCCGAAGTTGTGCGTTTTACGGGTCTGACTGATGGTTCGTAAGTGTAGGATGTATGGTCGAATTTGAATTTCAAGAGCACCCAAGATATAAAACTTTGCAAAGCTAAAAATGAGTAAACGCTAATAAATGTAGCCTTATTATTTTTTTGTGTTCTGCTGCTCTTACTTATTCATTTACATCTACATCTACAGAATACCCTGTGAGCCACCTCTAGGGTGTTTGGCATGGGGTGATCAATCTCCAGCAATTTAGGGTGTCCCAAAAAAACCGAAAGTTTGAAAGTTGAGGGGGCATTTCCTTTTTCCTATGCGGATGCATGAAAAAACATCCCATAAAAATTTTCAGCCCAATCGGACAATATTTGACCCTGCCGAAACGCATTCAAAGTTTGAATTTTTGAGTTTTCCAAATTTCATGCAATGTTGCCTAGCTCTAAGGGTCTTGGAGGATTTAAAATTAGAAACCTCTGAAAGAAAATGCTCTCTTATTATTATACTGTCACAATG
The DNA here is from genome assembly GCF_921293095.1 of Ischnura elegans. Classification (NCBI taxonomy): domain Eukaryota; kingdom Metazoa; phylum Arthropoda; class Insecta; order Odonata; family Coenagrionidae; genus Ischnura; species Ischnura elegans. The sequence continues at coordinate 35,450,049 of NC_060257.1, read as the reverse complement.
CGGATACAAATGAACTGTGAACAACAAGCAATATGAAAAACTAGAGTTTTTTGCCACTTTTTTCATACATTTTCCTATGCCACTTAACAACTAGTAACAGATGTTGCCACTGAGCCTCATCATTTGTCAATTTTTTCTTGACTAGAAAATATTTTATTAATTGAACTACTCTCTCTGCAGTATCATTAACAACCTTAAGGTGTTGAACTATAGATATGCCCTTCTGATAGTCTACGTCACTTTTCCTTGTGCACGGATCTCGCAACAAAATTGTCGGCGAAATACCAATAATTTTGAAAAACTTCACAGAATTTTTCGAAGCGAAGTCAGCGAGAGTCAGCTCTCTAAAGGTCGATTAGGCGGAAGAGTAGCCCGAGGTGCGTCATCATCAGACCTATCATTGTCTCTGATTGCTTCCGCAATGTCTCTTTTCTCGTCGTCAGAAACCATTTCATCGAAGAGGGCCATACAATTCAAGTTTTCGAAAGTTTTAACCATAATTGGTTACAAAACTTGGCCAAAGCTGCTGCGTAGTGAGGGTCTTTCTTCCGAGCAAGGACTTTAAGTAGCTCAAGATCCATTCTCGGAGCGCTGACTGCCACGGGACAGGTGTACCAATGTTTCATAAATGCAATTGCAATGAAGCAACACAATTTGAATAAATCGTCACTGTCATGTGTCGACAAACGCAATTGCTTGCCAAAAAATGCACGTTTTAAAAGCGTAGAGCTCCTTATTCATCCACCGTGATTTATCAGTTGGGCCTGGGGGGGCGAACTACATACTTCTCTTTCTTGGGAACCACACCACCCAACCACACTATACACAACTCCAAAAGTTCTTTGTAGTCGTCTCGAGGATGGTGGTTCTAAAATAATATGGGGCATAATTTTAAATACTAATCCTGAGGATGGACTTTAAATCACCCTGAACATCCTGACATTTACCATTTACGAACCTGCAGCTGAAGCATACAAAATTTGATAATGTCATCTACATTTGAAATATCCTTCAAACAGCCTCTTGTCGTCTTCATTGCTTGGAAGTAATTTCCCATCCCAGTGCACTGCTAAAGGAACTTGAGGGTGAAAGTCTTGCTTGATAAGCCCTACTGTCTCGGTCCTTTTATTCACTCTCATTCTATGTTGATGAGATTTGGAATATACTAAATGGATTTCATCCCCTTTAAAATCTAATGCAGATGCTGTCGCCAATGCGACCTAGACCCAGCGGCAGAGGACGTCTGAGTCCGATCTAGGGAAGCAGTCACAAGGCTATCGGACATTATACTTACTCTATGGCGCTTTCCGGACCTTGTCCGCATTTCAAATTCTGTAAAAGTAACAAAATGTTATTTCTCCCTTTCTTCCGCCATATTGGTCACCCTTCCCGCTCCCGGAAAAAATTACTTTCTTCCGAATCCGACGAGCTTGTCGTACTCTCCGCAGACATCTGTCGAACGAGGTCCACTTTCTGATCCAATATTTCCTTTTTTTTCTCATGCCGTTTTTTCCTTAAAAAATCCTCTTCTTGAAGTCTCTTACGGTTTTCTAAACGCTTACACCACTTTATATCAATACCCGTCATATATCCTTTTCAATCAGTTTTCATAGATATGTAAAACTTGTCCTCCTCCACAGTAATGTTTGAAAGGGCGTCTTTGCAGCCGATGTCAAACAGACGGTCGAGCACTTTGCTGAATTCCTCTCTTGCGGACACTGACTTCTCACTAGTTTTATTTTTGTCTTTCCCAAGGGCACGGTAGTTCTTGTAAGCTGTCAGGAGCTTCTTAATGGCTGCTCGAACCTCCTGCGTAGGAATATTAGACTTTCCCCACACAGCAAGTAACTCTTTTATTGCAATCCTTGCTGCATCTGCCGCTGACATCGATCCTGGAGAACAGTGCAGGTTGTAAAAGAAAACTTTGAGAACTTCACGCAGCGTTGGGAGTTAACCATTGCCGGGAAAATGTTTGGACTCATTACCCACCAACCAAACACTTGTCGCACTTCGCATAACAGGCGCACGCTCATTCTGGCCACCGCCGAAACAGCCTCGACCTCGAAACACACGACAATACCTCACGTTATCAGTTAGTGCACAACACTAAACTCCACGAGTGGCTGATAGACTAAGCCGGGATACTTTTAACATAAATAGACCGATGTTCTGAAAGCTCATAACTCGAATCTCAACGCGACACGGCGGGGCAGTATGCACTCGACTGGCGCCTGGCGGCCGCAACGGCAAGCGGGACTTATAAACACACGGAGTTGTGGCTATGAAGCTCATTTTGACTCAAGTGTTGCTGTCAACGACTATAGAGCTAGAGGAGATGGTTTGAACTTAAAATTGGTCGTTTTTTAACACTCGAGCCTCCTGCAGGGTAGGCAACATTGCATGAAATTTGGAAAACTCAAAAATTCAAACTTTGAATGCGTTTCGGCAGGGTCAAATATTGTCCGATTGGGCTGAAAATTCTTATGGGATGTTTTTTCATGCATCCGCATAGGAAAAAGGAAATGCCCCCTCAACTTTCAAACTTTCGGTTTTTTTGGGACACCCTACTCCAGCATGCACCATGCAATTGGACTCCCACATGCACACCACACGGTCCAAAACGCCACGCATACTAAGAAATTATACTACCATATGCTGTTAGAAATAATATTAAAATTAAGAAACATGCATTAAGTTTTCCATAGGTTATTAGGATACACTACAAGTCATGCAATCTTCCAAATGGCGTAAGCATATGTAAACAGGGTAGCCCTTGTCCCGTCGGCTCACTTTTTTATTTGAATTTACTTTTTTATTTTCCATACTTAACCAATTTTATGCATAGGGAAAGTATGCTCTTGCCATATAGAATCGAAGATTTTGTGATAAAAACTTGCAGTATTATTTTGAGAGTTTTTTTTCCATGTTTTTTAAAATCAGCCTCTACTCCAGCCAATGTGCGACATACTCGGGAGTAGTAAGAAAGTATTGTTTGGGGAAAGTTAGACCACAAAACAATTTATGAGATGCATTGGATGTGGGAATGGTGTACTGAAATTACACGATACCATATTGAGGATCAGAGTCTAATATACCACATGATTTTAGTGCATAGCTTACATTTTCGTTAAAAATGAGTCCCTATTTCCATATTAATAGTCACAATACAGATACATATAAATTAGTTCCTTGACTTCTCGTTTTACACAACTCATGTGTGCCCACCGCTTATAATTTGAACACTGGATCAACTCGGCACCTGAGAGTCTTTGAGAGGGGTTTGTCCAACGTGCCCTGTTTGCCCTGGGTCGACCTGTCCTTTCGACGTATTTTACAGTACACATCATTAAATTCTTAACGTCCCACCATAAACTAGGTTGCATTATATACTAGTAAATCCTCATTCTTAAGGTTTTTAAACTTGATATCAACACGCCGCAATATTGCCGAGCACTAACGAACACCAACCAATCAATAAAACTGCTCAAATTTTACTTCAACATTCCCGAAACGGCTGGGTGGATGTCGCGCTACAAACCAAGCTTGGACATTGGGATACGACTATGAAAGCAGTGATACCAAGCTTCTTGTTTCATAGCGAACCCAGGCGCCCAGTCTGTGAGCTAACTTGAATCGGCTCAATTTTCCCCTGTCACTAACGTGCCCTGATCTACCCGAAGCTATAAAAGTTGCTCAAATAAATAGGATTAAAACAAAATGGAACAGTAAAAATATTTTTATTTTTCTGTGTAGTTTCACAATTAATAACCAACACTAAATAAATTTCCTCACATAAAAGTACCTTTTTCTTCAAGGTAGAGTAATTTAGGGCAGATATGAGGAAATACAACTTAGTTTTGGAAGCGGAATCGTTGATTCTGAAAAAAATTATTTATACTGTGTATAATTATATCCTCAATATAATTATACATAGTGCCTAGTTAATTTAGGTTTAAAATTAAGAACCAATATTAAATATATTAATTAATTTATACATCTAAGTAGTTGCTCACGGCGTTTCTGTCAAATACAGTGACGCAGTTACAAACATGAAATTTAAACGTAAGCAATCATAACAAATAGTACAGGCAAAAGATAGTAAGTAAAAAAATACAAGACACGTGGAAAGGGAGGCAGAGAAAGGATTTATGTTTTCGTCGGGGAATGGGACATGGGGATATTGACAAATGAGTTTAAGGGCAGAAAAACGGATCAATATTATCTGGCAATGAATTGAGCACGGAGTAAAGGTGGTGTTGGAGTGAGCGCTTAACGAAGGATAGTCTATGGGTAGGCGTATGGAGTAAGGAATGTGTATGTGTGGATCAGCTAGGCACTCTGAAATTAATAGAGGAAAGCAAAATCAGGACCATAAATAAGTGAGTTTAGAATATTGTTAATAAATTTTAAATCTATTTTAATCCTTTGATGGCAGATATCAGTGATTTACAGAGAAGATAGGATTGAGCTGGTAGACATATCTTGAAAGTGGGGCACCCTGTGTCTTACAATTCTGGCGAAGAAGCTAGTTATACAGTTAAGAGAGGTGATGTTAGAGGGAGCTGCGATGGATCATATGGGAGAGCAATGTCCTGTGACTGGAAGGATAAATGCTGAGAAATACGATTTGAAAGCTTGAGGATCGGTTACTTCTGTGTAGCGGTAGAGGAGGCCTCAGAGTGGCATAGCTTTGCTCCTCATCAAATGAATGTGATCTGAGAAGTTAAGTTTACTGTCATTAACACGCCTAAATCCTTCACAGCCGAAACACGTTGAAGATGGTTAGAGTTAATGTAATATTGAAATGTAATAGGCAGTTGTTTTCGGAGAATAAGAAAGGGAATTGCTTATGTCCAAATTTAAGCTTAGCATTCAAGTATTGCACCATTTTGCAGTCAAACTTAAAGAATGCTGAAGAACTTTGCTGTCCAAGGTAGTTTGTATTTGCTTAGATAATTTATAGACGTCCGCATAAAATAAAGTATGAGACTAAGATTGAGGCAAAAGTGTGGTCTGGTGATCAATGAAGAGGCTAAATGAATATGGCCGCAGGACACTGCCTTGAGGAACACCAGGTGTTACCGGGGACCAGTGGGAAGAGATACCAGAAATAATAACTCTTTGAATTCTATGGGTGAGAATGGTGAGATAAATGCCATTCACGTGGAAACGTTGACTAAGCTTGTGAAAGAGGAGGGTTTGGCCAAGTGAGTCTAAGGCTCTGGAGAAATCAGTATCATATGATTGGCGTCGAGTTGAGAATTTTATTTTACTTAATAGGGTAGTTTCCTTCATCAAAGAAAACGAAAGGCATTGATTGCGATTCGTTACCCACCATTAGTGTATTCATAATATACAAATTATTTGGTTTTTGAAGTACCGGTTTAGACGAATGGCAATGGTCAATTTTATCCTCATTTGAAAAAGGCCAGATTGGCGCCTATGCGATGCCACTCCACGTGACGTCACAGGGACCTAGTTTCTATTCGAGTAGATAGGAGTTTTACATCGTCTGAGGTAACCAATGCATGCATGAGGCACAGAGCTCAGTGAAGCATGTAACCTTAATAATCACCTATTAAAACTGGCTAAGGTCGGAAAGTTTTCCTCGTTTGATAAGGTATTAATAATCCTTATTTAAGCCAAGCGCTACCAGCTAGCTTAATCCAAGCGCTACTAGCATGGTACTCTGCTACCTGCTAGCATCCTGCGTCGTATCAGCACTCAGAGCCTCGCCCCAAGGTCACCTCACTTGTGGCAGCGGGAACCATAACGACGTCACACGGAGTTTTCCCGGCATTCATACTCAGCCGTCGCGTTTTCGCGCGCTTGAAAATTTTCACTTTTCATTTTAAATGGCGAAAAATAGATTTCGTCATTAAAAAATCTAAAAGCGTGAAATACGTACTCCAGGAGTAATAATCTTTCAATTCAGGCAATAAAAAAATAATAGGTCGAACGAGTGTGGCGGCAAGATTGTTGAATAATTGAACAATATCAGTACTAAAATTCACTCAGTCTTTCTTTACTGAGTGGTATTCCATTGCAAGGTTTCTTGATTAGTTGACTTCTACTAATACCACATCTTTTTACATAACGCGACCCGGGTTTCGATGAGTAATCACTATCATTATTAGGCGTGAATTCTTATTTTTTTATCTTATTATTGTTAGAATAAGGGAAAAGGATGATTAGGCAGATTAATATTCGTTTATGGGAGAGTTGTCCTGGTTTTCAATAATTTTTATATTTTCTAATTGCTCTCTATAATCTAATTCGGGGCTGTCGTTCCATAATTTTAAAATATTCATTTTAAAATCACTTATATGGCATTTACTCATTAAATTTTTAGCAGCGTTACTTTTATCATAATTGCTATTTCTGTAAGCACTAAAAAGCATCAAAACCTGAGTCGCTTTGCTTAAAAAAAGTGGTATAAGGAGAAATCAACTATATAAGAAACCTTTATATCAGGACTGTCAATGTGGGAATTAAGGATATTGCAAATGAATTTAATGTCAGATTTTATTCGGTGACGGGACAATTTTGACGATATTTAGAACCTTCACAATACTACCTGGTTTATTGTTTTCATTTCAATCATTCGAGTGTTACCCCTCATTACGAATGCGTATACTTTTCTCATTGCAGGTTTACAAAATCACTTTTTCTGGCCCCGTTGGTTGGCTATGTTACCGAAACATTTTTTAATGAAAAGCTAATAATCTCTATGATGAAAGATTCCACACTTTCCCGTCAGAATATCCTAACTTTTTTTGGGATTCTGCGCGGGTAAGATTTTGTAGGAGCACCTACGTTTCGGGTATCGACTCGTCACCCATTCTCACGGCTACTTAAAAAAAATTCTACAAAATCTTACCCGCGTGGAATCCACGGAAAAGTTTAAATAATCTCAATAATGTGTACTCATTTTTACCAAGACCATGTTCTCGCGCTTCGATCCATATCGTTTGTCAAAGCCTATATTAAAACTTGCTCAAAATAGGTACGTAGTGAAAAAATTATTGGAAGTGGGACTATCAGTTGTCAGGATATTGTGAAAATTTACTATGGTAACAAATTCGGAATATTTCATGGGCAGAATTAAAACTATTTCGGAAAGTATTGTACGGAGTTTCATCTATCCATATTCTCTGAGCAAATATGAAAATAATCTCCCAGTAAAGTTTTTTAATCCGCATTGCCGTAAGCTTAATTACTTCTTCTGCTTGAGTGGAACTTTATATCCTTGCACACGGTCGTAAAGATACGTTAAAGTAATCAAAGGTTTACGAGTTTCGCCATCATTGAAATTTAACTCAATAGTCTTTTTAATCGGCGATACATTTGAATGAGCATTTTTAACTTTTATAAAAGAAGCTATCTAAGTTGTCAATCCGATGGCATAAAATACAATGACTAGGAATTGTATCAGAGAAGTATTTTTAAAAAGTTTTTGCCCTTTCAGAATTGTCGGCTCATTGCGATGGTGCAGAATTTCCCTGATTCAAACAGATTTTAGGGGAATCTAAAATTTAAATGGGCAATATAAAATATTAAACGCTTGTTTGGGATGTCTGCAGGCAATAAATTTTAATGAGATTTTTTTGATAGTACGTACGCTTGTTTCGCTCCGTCTGTAAAATTTACATTTCGTGCGATTCGTGAAATGTTTTTTGTTTCTGAACCAGCCGTTTAATTTAAGATCACTTGAAAAATGTCCGTCATACATTTAAAAATCGAGGTGGTATCTTTTTTAAATTTTTTTACCGTAATTTTATATGTCAGAGCCTGTTTACAACGCATTGTAATTCATACTGGCTGGAATAAATTAGAGTTGATTGAAATAGCTTTGTTTTCTTTCTCCTTTCGTGATTTCGCTCTACAGTTATATTCCTGACTTAAACTCAATCTACATTAATTTAAAAAAACTAATTTATTCCATTCCCATTTATAAAACTTGGAAGTTAAAAGTAAAGGTTTCACTAAGGTTTAATTCATGCACATACCAACATGTTCATTACTGATTACTTTTATGCCCTAAATTTTGGTGGAATTTTGTAAACATTTATTATTCATTTTTGTGAAATTAGTAATCATAAAGCGACTCCAGAATAGGTTATTCAAATAAACGAGACTTGTATAAATGATCGTGCAGTTCATGTATTATACTTCAAAGTTGTATGAAAACGTTAAAGAGATTACTCAGAACAACTGACCCCGCAATAGCGCAGGACAAACGCTGGGATGAAGAAGCGAAAGAGATTCCATTGAGGGGTGAGTTAAAACGCTATCGTCTGCAATTAGGAAAAGTCTATTTATTGCTCCATATTTACTCCAGAGCATTAATTGTTTTCATTTGAAAAATCATTTGGATAAATTTTTTCGAATGTTGCTTTTTATATTTTTAAATATTTTTTAATAAACTTTGATATGGTTTATTAATAAGTATCTAGGGAAAGAGATAAAATAAGAAAAACTAATTACTCACGAGAAAGAGGTGCTGGTACGTTGCTAATTTATTTAATATAGTAATGACGTATGAATTTAACGATGTTATTGAACGATTTTTGCATATGAAGTACCTATACTTTTTATGTGAAAAGCTAAATCTTTTCGGTTTCTTTGATAACGGTTTTTTATGTTTCATGGCAGAGGTCTTCAACCTTTTTTTAATTCAGGGGCTAAAAATCGATTTCACATCGTGCGGAGAGCCACAATGCTCCAAGCCATTTCACTACCACATCAATAAAATTAAATGAGCATGTAATTTCAAAGTGCAATTTTCTTTATTGTTTAAAAAAATCAATCAATCAATGCGATTAATGAAGGATGTGTCGATATTTGTTTCGCGATAGAATATTTTCTTTAGCCACTAGGAGCCGCAAAAAATTAACCGGCGGGCCGTAGGTTAAGACCCTTGTTTTATGGGGTCTGTTAAAATTAAATTATAATATTAAAGAGGAGCATAGCTTTATTTGCTATAAATATGACCTGTGGAAAAAGCATTTATAATAATTTGTTAAAACATAGACGTAATTATTTGTATTGGATTGCAGAGTACCGGTGAAACTCCCATAAACCGCAGGATCTAGACCTTTATCCTCACTCTATCCCCACTAGAACGCCGAGTGGGATATTTTGGTCTCCACGAAAACGCACGGACAGCGATTTTCACTCAGCCGGCTCGGTCAACTTTCAACCCACCCAAAAAATCCCTGTTCCTTTCCAATTGCTGTATGCATAAGACCACTCCCTTCCCCTATATCCTTTCTCTCAAGCCTTTGTAAGAAGACAAACACCCCCATGCGGATCTCAAGGGGGTGGTTTGAAGGAAAAGGGTATATAGGTGGCCACAGCTTAAGACCCATCGAAGGAGCCGAGGGAACTGTTTTGGGGTAAGGATGGAGAGAGCAGGGCTATCGTATGGATATAGCATGGCAAAAGTGAGGGTGTGGGATGGAAAAAGCGGGGATATGGAATGGGGAAAATAGGGATATAGAATGGGGGAAATAGGATATGGAAAAGATAAAATAGGGATATGGAATGAGTAAAATAGGGTTAGGGAAAGGTTAAGTAAGTATATGGAAAGGTTAAAATAGCAATATGGAATGAATGAAGTAGGAATATGGAATTGTTAAAATAGGGATATGTTATGTGCAAAATAGGGATATGGGAAAGGTTAAGTAAGGATATGGAATGGGTAAAATAGGGATATGATATTGGGAAAATATGGATATGGAATGGGGAAACTAGGGATATGGGAAGGGTGAAATTGGTAAATCGGTGTAGTGAAGTATAGTCTAGGGTTAAGAATAAACTCTGTTATCTCTTTAAGGTCTTTCGTCCCATTCCAATATATGCAGTGCCCTAGTGTCTTTCCCGCAAGACCTCACGAAAGACAATGACTTGCAGGAGAGGTGGGACAGGGAAACTCGTATGTTATCTCTTTGGATTTTCTGGTTGGCATCGGACTTGGGATCATAACCCACGTTTTACTGCAAGTAACATAATTTATAAAATCGGGTTCCATACATGAGGTAATTAGTTATAAAGCCGCATTCCTGTTCAAGAACTCGATGTTATTTTTCTAAAATTGTATTTCTATGGAAGGCGACCGACAACAAAGGTCATAAACGCGTTGAGTGAAGAGTATGGAGAGAAACCTGTCCTTACGCCTGTTCTTAACGTATGGCGCCAATGGGACCACGGCTGACCGTTCCATTCGACGGTCGGAGTGTTACACTTGCAATGTCCTCCCTACAACATTCAAGCAGGGATCGGGCAGTCTCTGAAAATTTTTTGCCTCCTCTGGGATTTAAATCCGAGCCAATGTGATTAAAAACCAACGCAAGTCACCACACCAACCTAATCCCCATCCTTTGAGTTCAAGTCGATTTAATGTTTATTTAAGAAAAAATTTAATTTCTCATAGAAAATATCCATTAAACATCGACCTTGAAATTTGAACGTCTCTGTATGCTAATAAAGAGTACCGCGAGATGATTACGTGTTGCCTCGTCGATTCTTTGACGCTGTGGGGTTTTATATCGTCGCCGCAGAGAAGATGGACTGACTGCGGGGACATCGGAAGCAGTGGCTACCACAACTCACGAAACGTCGGGGCAATACCTGAACTCGTTACATCTTCAAATATAAGCCTTGAAAGCTTCAAGGTACTGGTACGCAGCTAATTTATTTAAAATAGTAATGAAAAAATGGATTTAACGTTGTCATTGAGTGATTTATGCATATAAACTACCTATAATTTTACAATGTTTCTATAGAATTGCATTGTTATTTGTCGTTTTGTTCGGGTCAAATCTTGCAACTCTTGCAATTAAAAATCCAATTCCGATTAGCTAACAAGTAGAAAATTTCATGATAGCTTGAAATCTAGACGAATACAATATTCTGGCACTTTTCTTATGATTGGAGCTTAATCTATAAATGTTTTAGAATTTAAAATGGAGATCAGTTCAGAACATGGCCACCAAAATACGTTGGCGGCGCTGCTACATTTAACAGTAAGGATAATGATAGAATCATGGCAACAAATTTTTTTACATCGAAGTTTATTGAAAAATTGTTGCGAGGAAAACTTTGTTTTGTATCGAAATTTATCAATATATAACGCAAAATTTTGAAATTTTAAAATATTTTGTAATTTATCCCAGAACACTGGCATAAAACTCCCCAAGGATCTCCTGAATTTTATGAAAACTTCTGACCCTAATTTTTTATTTTACTCTACCCTACTGATTTTTCGTAACTTCCTGTTTCTTTCTTCAAAGGCTTTTTTGCGGTTGGAAAAGTTTGATCAATAGAAGTGAATATTCGTAATTCTTGCCATTGCAACGATAGATCATACTCCCTACTACCTTAGAGATGTGCCTGCCATTAAGAAAATGTAATTCTTGCGGTCAGTGCGAAGTGAAAATTCGTTACCGTTAATGAAGGCATTAGGATTTTATTCAGTAAGGATTAATCAAGGGCTTAAAAAATCCTTTGTCGCTTCATCTCGGAGACATGGATGCAGCTTAAATCGAAGAACGTTTGTAAGCTAGTACCATCTCGTAATTTCGTGTAATTCGTTCTCATGATCTTAGAGATGTTTAGCCAAAGGTACGTAATACAGAAGCATACTCAAATTTATAGAAGTTCTTTTAATGCTCTTTTTAGCTTTTCAGAAATTTAAATTGACTAGTCATTTGAACATAAAGCTAGCTTCGGACTCAATGCCCTTGACTTCATCTTTTCGCTATCCGAAAATGTGACGTATATTTGTGAATCCAACATCAGTCGAAAATTTCGCTCTGGAAACGAGATTCATATCGTTTGACAAAAATGCTGGACTTTTTGGGCGTGAAATGAGCCAAGAGATGAGTTTTCGGGGAAGAATAATTGAGGAGTCGCTGAAAGGAAGGGTGCTATCTGGAAAAGACCTCTCTTCAAAGGAAAACCGCAAATCCTTCCTCCTATATCTTCCATTTGAGTCATTTCTGCGATGGATCTTATCATTTCTGGGGTGTAATAAAGATGTGTAGAGGGTATCTTTAAAGCAATGTAAAATGATTTCATGATTATTTCTCCTAGATGGCGATGCTTGGCGTATTGAGTTTACCTTGGATCATATCAGCCGAGGAGCTTGGTTTAAGATTAGTACATGTCTCATGTAATTCTATCAACTTTAAAATCTTCTCAAGGAAGTCTAGCAAACAATTTATGCACATTTTACTTTTTGGATTAAAACGCGTCATTGTCAGGACGTTTTGGGTGAAAATCTTATGTATTAGTCTTATATACATATCTTCCATTTTGTTAATTTATGTCTTAGATCTCATCATTTCAGGGGTGCAACAACTTTAGAGGGTATTTTTAAATAAAAGTTAGTATTTTCATGTAGTATAAGTATAATAAGTACTTTATTCTAGATAATGCATCTGGAGTTTACCTAAGATTAAACTAACAGAGGAGTTTGGTTTCAGTAATCGTATGTATTGCGTAATATTATCAACCTGTAAATCATCAAGGAAGAAAATCAGAAGCAAACAAACGATACAATTTTTACTTTCTGGACCAGAACATTTTATGGTCAGGACCTTTTCGGTGAAAAAAATTGTCCATCATGTATCCATATGTCCATACCTTCCATTTTAGTCGTTCCTGCATTCGATCTTATCATTTCAGGGGTGAAATAGGTAGAAGTATGTAGAAGGTATTTTTCAAGTAAAGTTAGAAAACTTTTCCTTCATCAGTAGTTCTTCTACGTAGAGGCCTCCGTCTTGAGTTTACCTTGGATTTAACCAGACAAAGACTTTGGTTTTAGATAAATTCTCCTAAATCACTGCTAATAACTTAGGCTTTACTGTAACAATTGCACAGCATTAATCGAATTCTCTTTATCAATTTTTTCTTCTGTAGAAGCTCACGGCTTAAGTTTTATGGTATGGTATTTGGAGGAGGCGACCGACAGCTGAGGTCATTTTCGCCATGAGGTTAGGGTATTCAAGGAAGGGTGGAGAGAAACCCGGCGTCGGCATTAGCCTGCTCTTAACGAAAGGCGCCAAGGGTACCACGGCTTAACGTCCCATCCGACGGACGGATTGTTACGCATGAAATGACCTCCACACAACACTCAAGCAGGGATCGGGCAGTCTCTGAAAATTCTCTGCCACTGCCGGGATTTCAACCCGGGCCCGCCGGGTGGGAAGCCAACACTCTAGCTACCACACCCATGATATTTAGCCCATTAATCCCCAGTGTTGCGTAAACGCAACATTATTGAATCGTAATTTTCAGAAAAAATCTTTACTTCAGAATATATTTTTCTTCTGTTTACTGACTTTTTGAAATATCTCTAGTTATAATTATGCCACTTTCACTAACATTTTCATTAATGTAATTATATTTTTTTTTAATTCAAAATTTGCCTTTTTCAAGGAATTGAATCACTATAAATTGTAAATGATTTTTCTCTGAGATTTCTTGAGGAATCTTACTGTCGGTAATGTTTTATCTTAGTTCTAAGTTTCGTTATTCGTCATTTTTATTTTTGTCATTCACTTTCATTGTTGCCGGAAAAAAACTGGTTGTTGTAAATAATGTTGCGTTTACGCAACGATGGGAATTCTCTGGTAGACCGCGGGGCTTTTCTGTAAGTAAAAGCAGCTCGTCAATATGGCTTTTGAATTGGACAAGTAGTCTTCTGATGGCAGTTTAGCGGCATTTTTTTGCTCTCAGGTTGTGGGTAAACAAAGTTATGAGTTAATTGCATTTGGAATTCCATGATGGTCATCTTTACGAGTTGTTACTTCGTAGATTCAAACCGCTGCGCGCCCATGTGGAACCGATACAGGGCCAGATCATTCCCTGGGTTGACCATTGGTCAATGGGTTGATATCAGTGAAATAGCCCTCCAAAATTCCTTTTCTATATCTATTTTAGAAATTATATTGATAATACTGCAATATTATTTTCTCGGCTTGTTGTATGAAACTTCATCCCGGGGTTTCATCCACCTGGAAAAGTGAGGAAGTGATGTTATGCCTTATTTATACGCCTCAGAAGTTTACTTTGGAAGAAGGGAAGTGAATAATAATTTACAAGAGAGGTCGTTTATAATGTTTTCTAGACTTGGGAACTGCATGAAAATTACATTATCTCAGTATTTCAGATATGGGTGTTTTCAGGAGGTGCACCACGGCCGATAAAGTACTGGATGCAGCGGAATAACTTAGCGAAGAAAGTGATGAGGTCGATACGTTGATACTCTCCACTGAAGTTAGTGATCTCACCGTCGAAGAAATACCGACGATGGGGAGATAGTCATAAGTGACGGCGGTATTACGCTACCTTCAGGCATTTCTGGAACTTTTGAAATACATTCAAACGCGCTGAGATTGAGACCTTTCCCTTATTTCTTAGAAAAGGTTTACTTGAATTAATTTCGAACTATTCAAATAAGTACGCTAAGGAGAAAAATCAACATATATTTACTCCTAGTATGGCAGATCTAACAAATCTCATTGGGATTCTAGTATTGTCGGGGTACAATACATTACCACGCACTAATATGTACTGGAAAAACAAAGAATATATGTCTGTTCCAATTCTGAGACTTTGTATGACGTAGAATCGATTTGATTAGATTAAAAATATCTACGCCTCTCCGATGTTTGACAACTGGACAAAAATGAAACATTTTCAAAATACAGGCCTTTTCTCAAAAGTCTAAACCAAAATTTCATTCACTTTGGATTTATTTAAAATAAATTGTGCATTGATGAGCAAATGGTTCCATATTTCGGGCGAAACTCAGCTAAAATGTTCATCCGTGGGAAAAAATTAGACTTGGTTATAAATTGTAGTGTCTAGCCTCATCTATAGACTATCTCCATCAGTTTTTGCCATATGGAGGCGCCGAGCCAGGAAGAGATAGTTCATTACCACCTGGAGAAAGGGTTGCCCTAAATCTGTTGAATTTTTATAAATGTCCGAAACACCATGCTATGTATTGGAACCGGACACTCCACACTTAAGTCTCCGAGGGATTTGACAAGAAACCTAGAGGATTTTGACTTTTTCTTTGACAAGTCAAAAAATATTCTATTAGTGCGATGGTATGACAATTCTGTAGACACCTTTACTTCAACTTACGAGAATATTGAACCCATAGTAAGGACGAAAAGGTACAAACGGAGGCTGAATAAGAGTGATCTGATTCTGCAATCAAAATTCATCAACGATTACATTTAGGGAATGGTAGGGGTACACGATAACTCTGTAGCATGTTACCTTATCCAGATTAGGGGCAATGGTTGTGGACTCTATTCATAAATGGGCTACAAAGATCAGTAGTGACTGCGTCTCGATTTTACATATTAGTCGCGGGTAAAGCAATTCCTTAGTTAGACTTCCGGTCTGAGATCGTAAAAATTTCACTGGGGCAGAAAGAGGTTTCCAAAATAGAAACTGATGAAGTTTGGCATAAAAATCAGTGCGCACATGCGGGACTCCCTAGGACAAAGGAGAAACCCCAGCATGTTCGTCCAGACCAAATAAAGAATTTTACCGAAAAAATACTGATAACTCCCGGCGAATATGTTGAGTATGCAAATCACGATAAAAAAATAAAAGATATAACCTAAGTTTTAAAAACCTGTTTTTTTAATTTTTTTACCGGAGTTTTCCCAGCGTTGCGTAAACGCAACATTATGAAAATCATTTATTATGTTGAAAATAATTTTTTCAAATGAAAATATATCTTAATTGGGCTAAAATAAACTGGAAAATATGAAAAAACCAAAGTTAAAACCGCTACATACAGTCTGGGGAATAATGGGTTAGGTAGTTGCTCCAATGGTCGTTTTTAGTAATCCAATGAAATATTTTGGTGATGTATCAACTTGTTTCTTCATAATGATTCATGGCCATATCGATATCTCCACTGCAAAAACGCTCAAAAATCGCTCTCCGAATCAAATCCGCTCATCTAGGAGTCCAACTATACGCAAACAATCAGCTGGCAGTAACCGGAGCACAAACTCTAATCTCTGAAGCTTGGAGAATTGATAGTGATTTTTTATGAGCTACTACCAGCTGAGCGCATCGTGTTGTTGGGCTCCAAGATGAGCGGATTTGATTCGGTGGGTGGTTGTTGAACGTTTGTGCATTTGAGGTATCGATATAGCTACAGAGGGTGGTAATTAGGTCAGAATCTAATTTTGTTCAATTTCTTCGAGTGAAATGGATAGAAAAGATGAATATGGACGAAAAGCATGTTTTTGATGAAGGAAAGTTAAAATAATCTATGCAATGCCATTTTCTCTTTACTTTTACGATACTTGCATGTAAATTACAGACACTAGGCGTCCATATTCAATTTTCATTTCGCACCCGTTTTTTTCCATCAGAGAGATTATTTCGACAATAAACAAATAAGTTAGATAAGTTATTTTTAGGTCCTGAAACATATTTGTTATAATTTGACAGTAAAAGTAGTGTGGGTTATCATCAAGAGCCTATGTTAAAACGGTAGGATGTAGCTAGTTGGCTACGGTGGGCGATAATGGGTTAATTGACACGATCTTCATTATTCTACCATAGAACGCAGTTCGGAAGCTTCCAAATTTGTTTTTTTCACTCTTGTCATCGTCCATGCCTCACTTCTTTAAAAGTGCTAAAACGATTAATTTTTACTTGCTGCCTATACTGCTTTCCATGTGTTTAAGGCGTGGGGCATAATCTTTGAAGTCAAGAGGGATAAGGACGAGAGTGAACGACAGAAGGGGTTCTGAAGTTTGTGGTCGAGAAAAAGGAGTGAAGCAGTATCGAGTGAACGGTTTTTTTTCGTATCTTTATTTTGGGAGACTGGAAGTGAGAGGAAATCCTGCCGGCGCCTTTGCGAGTCTCACTTTATTCTGTTTTACACGCTGTCTTGTTTTATTCTCTCCCTCAACGGCTTTTTTTTATCCTCCACCGGCTCCCACTCTACCTTCCTCTCACTCCCTTGCTCTGGATCCTTTTTTATCTCGCTTCATCCGCTTCGGTTTCTTTTCTCTATCGGATGTTCTCACGCTTCACTCTTCGTACGCCTACCGCATGCTCAAGCGATGTTTTTTGTGACGGATTAGTTGGTTAAAACTTATACCGCCATCATCAAATCCCCATTCCATGTAAATTAGACGGTTGGGAGAATTTTTCTTTATCTCATATTTGACAATTTGACGTAAAATTAAATTTTAACTCAACATTGGAATAATGCTTGCAATTTTCCACGATTATAAAATTTATTACTACCTAGGCTTCAATTATACTTTGAAGAAAATTGTAGTAACATTTAAGCCAAGTTCTTTTAGTATAGTTCTTTATGTATATAGCTCTTTTAGTATAGTTCTTTATGTCTTTTAATATGGAAAAAATCCACTCCAACATGCTTGAATCTTCGGATTGATAAATTTTAGTTCCTCGAGCCAAAGGTATTAAAATTAATGTAGGGCGTTTCTTTGTAATCACTAACCAGACACGCAGACGAATGCACGACTTTCGTCATTTAGTGCCACAAAAACTAAATTGTATCCAAACATGTTCGTTATGTCTGATTTTTAACCGAAAATATTAACACCCTGATTCAACGGCAATTAAATATGTGTGTTAGCTTCATTTATGATCTTAAAAAAGATGAACATATATCCCCTTATTTCTCTAAATTAGAATGGCTTAAAGCAAAAATAAGGAGGCAATACATGCTTGCCTCTTTTTTATACAAACTTTTTAATTGCAAACAGCCAGAATACATTATGCAATTTTTTCAGAGTAAAGAGAAATATCGCAATGTTGTAACTAGATTATCAGCTGATTTTTTAATTGTTCCTCAACATCGTACCACTGCATTTGATAATTCATTTTCAGTTGTTGGGACAAGGCTATGGAATGGTATTCCAGAACCAATGAAAACCGCAAAATCGCTGATGTCTTTTAAAAATCTAATGTTCACTAAAATGCTATTACAAGAAAAAATGTAATTGTACCAATATGCCACTATATTCTGTTACAATTTATTTTTTATTTTTTTGCATGTATATTATTCTTCTGTGCACTGAGCTCTAATATGAATGTAAGCCCTTGTATGTTCTTAGTGGACCATAACGGTCCAAGAACAATAAATATTTCTTTATCTTTATCTTTATGTCTGCTTGGATTTTCCGATAGGGCTTTATTCTCCGTTGGTTATACCATAGATCATGTTTACTCTCGTAAGCCCTGGTTCACTGCTATTAACCTTTTACTCTCCATTTCATCTATTTTCCTCTCCACCTCCATTAATTTTCGTAGAGTCTCGTTTGGCCTGTGCATAAATTACGTACGATAATATTGATGATAGTTTTACTGTTAAAAAAACATACGTCCATCTCCTTTTTATAGACTAGGTTTTTCAACGACACTGAGCCATCAGATTATGCAAATCACTCTTTCTCGATGTTGCTAGCAGGGTTTTATGTAGAAAATATTATACATTTATGCATTGCTACAGATCATAGTCTACGAGTGCGATGGAATATAACATGTTTCAAGTTATTTATTACACTTTGTGTAAACAGCGGTATAAATTCAATTTACCTTACTCTAGTGGATTATTTTACCCCACTTTTTATTCGTGTTCGTTTGTGTCCACCGAAAAGCTACGGTGACACTCATTTCATGCAGTACCTAAAGCTCGCTTGACCGTGCTTGCAAGATATTTTTATACCAAAATGAAAACATTCTGCGTTTGTTTGCTTTAGGGGACGGAAGAAACAATAATAAAGTCTGAGGTCAAATTTTCAACGTGATTTTGTGTTGCTGTTTCAATCTCACACTGAATAATTATGTAGATTTCATATGCAAAACTTTTCCTCTATTTGTATCCCCTAAGCCCCAGTGTACCTACAATCAAATGTTCCCATTTTTCTCAATTAAATAATGATACAATATTCATCGTCTAACTTAATTTCGTGTTTTGGAACGAATTGAACGGCTTAATGATTAGGTGGTTTGTAGTTAGCCTGTATTAGATAGCATTACTTCGAAGATTAAAAATGTAGTCGTTTTCATTCTGGCTTCGGTCTCTTTTGATCACTCTTTTCCATAATTAATTTTCCGGTTGTCCTCTATCGCCGCTACTTTTAACGTGTACGCTGATGAGATGGTAAGGGAAGCGTGGGTTGAGTGGGAAGCTGGAGTGAAAGTGGGTGGAATGACGTTCAAATCAGTGAGGTTCGCCGATGGTCAGGCGTTCGTGAGTCAGTCAGCGAAGGGACTGCAGGCTCTAGTGGATGCGTTAAAACAGCGTTGCAAGGAGTATGGGATGAAGATTAATCACAAGAAGACCAAGGTTATATGGCTATGTGAAGCATGGAAAGCGAGGAATGTGAGACTAAAGATAAAGGTGGGTGGGGAAAAACTTGGGCATGTAGAGCAGTTCAGCTATTTAGGCAGCACGTTAGAGGAAAACGAATGCAGTAGTAAATATATCAGGAAGAGATTTGCGATAGCGAAAGAGGATTTCATAAAAGGAAGAAAGCTTATGAGAGGATCCTTATGTAAGAGTTTAAAGAAAAGGCTAGTGAAGAGTCTGATTTGGAGTTTAGCGCTTTACGGTGCGGAAACGTGGACACTTAGGAAGGAGGACGAAAGAAGACTCGAGGCATTTGAGATGTGGGTGGGGCTAAGAATGGAAAAGGTGAAGTGGACGGAGAGGAGGAGGAATGACGAAGTATATTGGATATGGTGGGTGAAGAGAGATAGTATTTAGATGAGATACGGAGGAGGAATAAGGTATCGGGAGGTGATGTTAGCACGTTGCGTATCGGGGTATTAAAATTCCTAAGAACGCCGATTCTGGGTGGAGGTGTTGAGATTGGAAATATGCCTTTGGATTAAACGTGGTTAAAAAGCTATTGTTTAGAATGTAACTTTACCCAATCAAACGTTATGATGCATCAATTAATTATGAATAACGAACAACAACTGAAAACGTACTAACGAATACGTATTGTACGCTTTAAAACTGTTTAGGTTGACGCACCTAAATGATGAGAATCTTCGTCATCCGTCCGGAACGTTCAGGAAAAAAATGACGAGAATTCTCGCCATCAGTACGGAACGTGTTAAAAACAGTCTTAGGGAATAGAATGTTGGGTAAACGAGGAAGAGGAAGGAAAAGAATAGGATTTTGAGATAGAATGAAAGAGAGTAAGCCTTATAGTGAATAGAAGAGGGAAATGCTTGATGGAAAGGGAGGCTCCCAGAATTCTTCCTATGTACTCCATGGAATACCTTAATCGGTAGAATACTTTAATAATAATTATAGTTTGAAAACTTAAACCATTTCACCCACCACCCTATGTTTCACGGGAATCGACTCTTCGTCTCTCTAAATCAGTATGGTGAGAAACTTTATGGAATATCGCTTGTTGTGTAATGACTCCTTTGTCGTCACCCTAGTGCGATTCATTCATCTCAGCTTGTCTTTGCTCTTTCAGACCGAATTCCGTCGCTTTAATTCACCCTTTCCCTCTCATTCGGCAAACTCATCGAGCGGTCTGAGATGTCGCTCGCATATCTTTGGTACACAAAACCGCTGGCGCGCACAGTCACAGGTTGCCCGTGTGTGCGTAAGCTTCTGTATTGCCTAATCCCTGCTTTATTTCCTCCCCCGTGTCAACAAAAACGATTCGTGGACTGCTGTTCTCTCGACCATGTCAATCAGCGCAAATATAAAGGTCGCATTAATTTCCTTTGGTCCACCCAGGTCTTGAGGACAAGATAAAATGAAGGTCTTTTACATTAATTTTTTTCCTATACGATTACGAAAGAGCTTGAAAAAAATGAGAATGGTGCTTGTCCATTTTTCTATTCGTTGCGTATTCCTCGTGCTGTTAGTGACAGAAAATCGTAGCCTGCAATCCTTTCGCTGATAAATTAATTGCGTCCTTATGAAGACTTCCCGCGGAAAAACAAAGGTATTGGCCTTTAGAATGTGGCGCTACAGAAGAATGATTAGGATAAAATAGATTGACCGAGTAAGTAATGAGGAAGTCCTAAGAAGAAAAATATAGAATAGATGCTTCATGAAAACCTTGACTAGATGACGGAACAACCTTATGGACCATTTTTTTTAGTATACCGGGACTAGCCACGCTGATAACTTTTACGGGAGTCACCCAAGCACTCGACCGAAAATCGGGGGACCCGGGTTCGAATCCTGGTCAAGGCGAATGGTTGTTTCTCTGTAGATTTTTCGCACAATTATAGACCATATCTTGAGACGTGATGCCCTAAGGAAGAATATCGTCGTGGGACTAGTGGATGGCAAGAACGTAAAAGGTTTGCCTCCAATGAAATATATGAAAAAGGTAAAGGATGTAAAATAGAAAAAATACGCAGGTGTGAAAAGATTAGCTGATATCGGAAGTTAGTGGAGAGTTCTGCCAAACTACTTGTAGGATTGTTGACCAACGATGATGATAGTGCAGGCTTCCGCTGGTTGATACA
This sequence comes from Ischnura elegans, assembly GCF_921293095.1. Taxonomy (NCBI): domain Eukaryota; kingdom Metazoa; phylum Arthropoda; class Insecta; order Odonata; family Coenagrionidae; genus Ischnura; species Ischnura elegans. The sequence continues at coordinate 35,428,512 of NC_060257.1, read as the reverse complement.
AATGAAAAAGTACTTTTTACGGGCTTTACTCCTATCTCTACTTTTTCCGCGTGACAGTTTGGTCTGCTTTGCAGTCGGCTTTTCCACCGCTACTTCTCCTCACCCTCCATGTCCAACACCTATAGTTCCTCCTCCTCTCGGTTCACTTCACCTTCTCCATCCTTCGCCACACCCAAATCTCGAATGCCTCCAGTCTTCTATCATCGTCCTTCCTCAGTGTCCATGTTTCCGCTCGGTTAAGCGCTACACACCCGATCAAACTCTTCACTTGCCTTTTCTTAGGCTCACTGTTTGATCTGACGACTAGCGAAGAGTAATTTAACATATCCTTCCTTACCTATTCACATTTACTTTCATTCTAAAAATGAATCCTATTCTTTACTCTGCCTCCCTCGCTTACGTAACATTGTACCCTCTAACACGGTTTAGCATTCTCTCTCCTCTCAGTACTCGATATATTTGATAGCGTAATCAAATTTTAATTAACCATGCATTATATTATATTTATTTGTGAATATCTAATTCATTGGCATGATAAGCATGTACTTTAGTTACCTAATGGAAAATAGTAATAAATATTGTCATTCTAGCATGTGATTCTCTCATTTTAAGTTTTTAATCATAACTGGGAACATTTTTGGCGTTCCCAAAAATATATTGCTTAAATTTGGATCCTCTCTATAACTTACATAATAATCTGAATTAGAGGAATAAGAGACGTAATATCCTGTCAGATAATCCTAATTAAGTCATATTAGCGCTAATCGGAGCATGACGTAGATGATACTATAAAGTGAATATGAACCTAAGTACACATTTACAGAATAATTTTAGGTTGAAGTGACTTCCTCAGATTAAAGAATTCGTTAAATAAGGCTTTTATGCTCCATATAATTCAGCTACGTATACAACCGTCGCTAAGGGGAAAGGAGGCACGCTTAGCTAGGAAATTGAAAACGCTTATCTCTCAAGCGTTATATTCATGCCAAAGATTCCATTTTTCTGCTGTTCCAGCTCGCAAAATTATGTTCATATTTTCTCCTCTAACGTCCTTCATTTTTTTGCATAATTTCACCATAACTTCCTTTGTTCTACGTTTTTTCTTTGTCATTCCCCCATTTAGTCACTTCTCCTTTTATCTCAAGTTATTTCAATCCTGTCGGTGTCCTTTCTTTGGTGTTCTCTTGGTCCACTTCTTTTGCCTTTCATCTTCACGTTCCATTTTCTTTCATCTTCCTCCTCTATTTCCTTCCAGACCCTCTCTAAAATGCTGAAAGGATTGCAGTATCTTGGGACCCCACCTTTATTTATGACGATTATTTATTCTAGTAAATGAAATTATTGAACGCTGGCAAATATGCAATTATTTTTCCATTTTAATTTCTTTTCATCACCAGAATTTAAATAATTTATACTTTCGATATTCGAAATCGTCGTTAATAATTCCAACCTTTCACTAGGTCTCAACTTTTAGCGATAAAACGCCAAAAAATATAATTTTGAATCTCTAATGTTTTTTCGGATAGTAAATTTATTGATAAATTGGGGGTGTAGTGATTCGTCAAAAAAAAATGGCTGCATGGTAAATGTTTTTTTTCTTTTTACGGTTTCATGTTGGTATCTCATATTTCTAATTATTCTACGAATTATATGCCTCGTCCACTTAGGTACTAAATACTATCCTAGTCCCATTGCACATTCTCATAACGATAACTTTGTAATATCAAGCAATCCTTGTCTGCAAAACGTGTTGTGATGTAATTTTTATTAAAATATCTCTCATTTGGATTGTAAAACATTTCGAGCATCTATAATTTAGAAGAAAACAAAACCGTAACAATTCACAAAACATAATCAGTTTCCCATTAGATTTAATTGCGTGTAAAGTAAAAATTTCATTCGTCACGTCTCATGTCACCATGATATCGATTAATTGCGGAATTTATGTTAATCTGTGTGATACAGAATAATGTGCTCAGCCATCTTGTGATTGTCATTGTCATTCACCTATTTCGTTGTATGTGTACAAATATTTGTTTCCCGTATTTGAGTGCGTTTTTGATGAGTTAATTATCATGTGGCGTCATTAGATTTTTTCTGTGCATAATGGCTTGTGATGACGGAGAAAAACTTTGCTTTTAATCTTGAAAAATATGTCTCGTGGATACGTTACGTGAGTTTTATAATAGAAATCCAAGATGTGATTGCTCATGACCAAAATGACGCATGCTTATCGGTTAAACGAAACTGAATAATATGCTGCCACTTTTTCTGTTCAGTCCCATTCAAAACATTTAAAGATCTGTTTGCAGTAAGCTTTTAGCGATGTTTGAGAACATCGAAAACGAAAAAAGTTCTCTTGGAGCTTCGTAGTTGAAGGATGCCCTCATCTTCGTCTTGTGTCGAAGAATATTGGAGCCCTTGCATCATTCGTTCCTAGAGTAGGGATCCCATTTTCCTCATCACGTGGCAGATGTGATGTTCCACATTTATTTTGAGCCAGACTTCAAGAAAAATGTCCGCAGCAACCACCTGTAACACAGTTCCCCTCACTTTTCTAGCGATTGTATCGAAATTTTTCCATTTTCTTGTCTCGTTTACTCTTAAATAATGCTTCAAAAATGATCGCCAAATTTTCAAATTAGCTTCATCAAACGGTTCTTCTTAATTCGCTTCGTCTATTTGTCTGTTTCATCGATGAAATATTGTAATTCAATATCTCCACTGCACAAACGCTCAACAATCGCCCACCGATTCAAATCCGCTCATCTAGGAGCCAAACAATACGCAAACAATCAGCTGGCAGCAGCCGAAGCACAAACGCTTATCTCCGAAGCAGGGAGAATTGATAGTGATTGTTTATGCTCCGGCTACCACCAGCTGAGCGCATTCGTATTGTTAGGCTACTAGATGAGCGGATTTGATTCGTTTGGCGATTGTTGAGCGTTTGCGGACTGGAGGTATCGATATAGCTATAGAGTGCGTTAACTGGGTCGGATTCTAATTTTGTTCCATTTCTACGAGTGAAATTGACATAAAAGATGAATCTTGAGGGAAAGCATGTCATTTGATGAAGGAAAGTTAAAATACTCTATGCAATGCCAATCTTTACTTTTACGATGCTTGCATGTAAATTATAGACAGAAGGCGTCGGTATTGAATTTCCGTTTCACAACCGTTTTTATCCGTCACAGATGTACCTCTATGGCTACAGTGGGCAGTAATGGGTTAGTTGGCACGATCTATGCATTCGACTTGCGTGGTGAGCGTTTATGCTTTGGCTACTGCCAGCTGAGCGCAGTCGTATTGTTTGACTACTGGATGAGTGAATTTGATTCGGTGGGCGATTGTATCAACAGAGCGCTTGTGGAGTAGAGGTTAACGGCTATTCTTAGGTCTCATACGACAGTAAGACCCATCTTTTTAAAAAATTAACCTTTGTATCAATCGCTCAGTTTCAGGGTATCATTAATGATTTCATTCCCCACATCTGCAACATATTTCATCTGGTGGAATGGTTAAAGTTTCTACCTTAGCAACCAGAAGATTACAAGATCGAATCCTGGAAAAGTCAATTGATGCGATGACATGGGAAAGGTATAGGTCAGAAAAAAAATCGAAAATTCGTATTGACGGAGAAGGCAGTACATGCTCATGCCAATAGCATGGACAAGGTAGAGAGTCAATTGGTGCAATATATATTTGCTACCAATGACGAACTTTGAACACTAATATTAGTTTCACAGTGTTGGCAAACCTCTTTCTTTCGTCTCCCAAAAAATTCACATTTAGCGTCTTAATACCTTTCCCATGCCAACTCTTCAATTGTTTAGCCCTTGTTGAATTATTGAACATGACGAGGATCTGCGAAAGTTTTAACAACAAATTAATTAACCCTTTTTTCGAACAAATAACCCTTTCTCCTTTAACTCTGAACCTCCCTTTTAATTCACAATACGGTCTTTTTAAATAAAACCCTCCCATTAATTTTCGCTATTAATAGTATTCCTTAACTTTACCTTTCATGCAAAGAAATAAATATTTTTATCGACCAAACGTCAATATGAAGTAAAATTCAAGAATGAAGTAATTCAAAAAGCAAATTTTTTATGTAGCAATAGGAACTATTATTTAAAAATATTTTCCATCATAATCGACGTGATTAGAGTTTACAAATTAAAATACGGGTACAGAAAATGTGGAAATTCCTAAGATTATATTTTGGTTGAAATTGATCTGATAGTCTCCATGTAGATTTTGCAGTTCAGAGCTATAATTTTTCAAAGTACTTATCACTTAGGTTATTCGTACGACGTGAAAATCTAAGATCTTACCTCTCTACCTTCTGTTTTCCTATAAGTCCTTCATCGCTTTCACTTTTCGGATACCAAGACTCTTTCCTCAGCAGATGCCGTAAAGACTTTCTCGTGTTCCCGCGTGTTCACAACAATGCGTTACGCGCGTAAGAACAAGAACAATGCATGCTGGGCTTTCCTCAGCTTCCATTAGGCCGATTCCCTTCCTTTCATTTTTCGCTCGGTTGGAATCTTTTAATATATTTTTTCCTCGATATTCATTTTCTCACGCAGTCGGAGCTAACGGTTTTCTTTCCTCGGGCGTGGGTGGAAAAAATAGCCGAAGTAGCCACGCTCTGTCAAATATACCGCGCTGCCATCATCGGCCTTCTGCAGCTCTAAAATCGATGCGGAAGTAAGCTTACAATCACTTTCCAACTGAAAAATTTGTTTCTTCGGTTTGATTTCACAATTTCATTTCGTTTTATCATAAGATTATTACTTCAGGAATGGTATGAGGTGTACAAGTTAAAAATTCTATGTAACAATATGGTCTATGCCGCCATATCCGTCTGCTTTATTTGTAATTTTTCCACCGGTATTTTGAATGCAGGTAAAATTTGAAAGGGGTTAATGTATAGCACTGCATACAACAAGTAACTTTGTACCCATTCATGTGCACGGGTGCAAAGTTAAATACACCAAGGATGTAATCAGCTATGAAAAAAGTCATTTGGATTAGCCGGGATTCGAACTCGGATCTCCCGATTGCCAGTCAGGTCTGGATAGGAAAGCTACCAGTTAGACCACTCAGCCATCTTCTTTCGAGGCAAATCTCAGACAAGGTATACCGAACAAGGTGTTGACATCTCAAGTCCACGCCCTGACACAGGAGGCAACGAAGGTCGTTCTTGCTAAGCTACTGCCGGATAATAAACCCCTCTTTGTCGCTACTCCGCGACGGACGTTTCCAAACTATTGCTTGGAAAAAGTAACTTTGTACGCAGTCACTCGTACGGGTGTAAAGGTAAAGTAAACACCAAGGATCCTTGGCTCGAATCCTGGCTTAGCTAATTATTTTTTCATCGCTAATTTTCATGGGGCATATAGGGCTAACTCTTATTTTCCATAAAATATTCAAGGTGATATGGTTCTTTTTATTAATTAGCCCATCATGACCCAAATTTGCTTTTAAGTAACATCAAAAATTTATACTTTTTCAGCTCTATTCAGGAAAGATTTAAACTACGTTTTCTTTTATGCTGTAATATTTAGCTTTCACTGTAATTATGATTTAGCAAAAAATTTTAAATTAAAAAAAATGAGAATCTAATTTCTCTCAGAAGCAGCTCTGGGTTAATACATCACGAAATGAGACAACATAAGACCGGTCGAGTGGGTGTGTGACGATCTCTTAGCAGAATTGACTCTTCCAGAACCAAAATCGACTTATGAGCAATGCCGTTAACTTTCGCTGGTACTTTAGTCAATCCTTCGTTCCGGCCTTTATAGGTGCCCTTCCAATCCACTTGGCACGATCGAGCTGAAAGAAACACGATTCCCGCAAGAATAAAGGCACTACTATAGGAAAGAGAGGGAGAAGTAGAAAAATAAAGGGACGGTCGAAGTGCTATGGCCGAAGCAATAATGGAGTGTAAGAGGCGTGTATAGTGACAAAACAGTGAGTGGAATGGGACTCCGGCGCCATTTGACGACGAAGCCAGCATCAGACGAAACAGCAGCGAATCGAAGGGCGGGAGATGGAGTGGTTTTTTTTCGGGCTACCAGAGACGGTCCTTCGGATCGTGCGCACTTGTTGATGTTTCCCAAGAGACGTCACCCCCCATTGTTTGGGTCCATCGCGTCGACTACGTGAGTAAAAACAGGAGGGAAATTAAAAACCCTCCCTTCTTGACGTTTGAGAATAATAGCGCGCACTCAGGACTCGTGGACCAAGTAGGAAAAGGAAGAGGTTGAATTCTTTCCATAGCTGAGGAGATCAATTATTACTTAATTTTAATTATAGTATACAGGGTGTTTCAGGAGGAATTTTCAGTACTTCAGGACGTGGTATGGGAGACAACTTTAAGAATTTTTTGTCCATAAACACGCGGTCGCAAGTCCTTAGTTACTGAGCTATGGCAACACAAACATTTTGCTGGTTGCACTCTCAGAGTAAGGATTGGGGTAGAGGGCGCTTTCAGGCTGCGCAGTAGCAGATTCTTGTAGTCAACATGGTCACCACGTGATCGTGGGAAGTAGTGCGGGAATCCCTTGTGGGAAGAATTGTGGGAAGTGTGGGATGTATATGCTGTATATACGGGATCTTGACTACATGCGCAGTAGCCAAAGCGCACTCTCCCCCATCCTTACTCTGAGGTTGCACTTCGCAGTTACCATGGCAACTGTTTCTCTTTGATACCCAGTCTCTTCGGAATTTTATTCAGTACTCTGAATTTTTAAGGAAATTAAATAATGAAGTTTGGACGGAAATATCCGATTATAATTGTCTGAAACAATTAATCTTTGATCTTACTTTAATGATAACCTTGATCAAGTATAAGCAATACTATTGCGCGATCTCACCCATTTTGATATATGTTTGTTGATACTCGCTCATAGCTCTCGTTTAATTAATAAAAAAGATAAATTATTAGGCAAGTTGTCGTTGGAAGTTACTAATGCTCCATTTATATCATACGGAGTATGAATCAGGCTCCACCAAGAATAAGAAAATACCGCACCCTTCTAATGGAGATGACTATTGAAAAACATCATCTCCAACTATTATGGCTATGAAAGTCACTCGGTTTTTGTAAAATATTTTAATTTTAATTCACAAAAACCTCGTTTTTAATTGCAGAAATCGAATTTTAATTTAAAATGCATGGTTGATCACAAACATTTGTTTGACTTGGACCAAAATTTTATTTCTGTGCACAATATCCTTGTCATATTCTCTCAAAATTTACGATTTCGTGGGTCATAGTAGTGGTAGCATAATTTAACTACATTATCAACGCTTCCTCCTTGAAAATTTCTGGATACATCGAGTTAACCCTTCCTAGCAAATTCTGGTACTTCAATCAAATATTTTGCATGTGGAGAAAAATGAGGTATTTTTTCATTTGAGATGGAGCCAAATGCTAGTAAGAGTCGTTCATACCGCATCTGGACATTTCAAGACGATACCATATCTTCATACATAAAAATAGGGTATGCGTAAACAAGGTGTCGAACGAAAATAGACCGGTGGAGTGGTAATGGTATGGCCTATTAATTTCACATCGTGCTCACTCAGTGCTGACGAAGTTTTAAGGTATCTTTAGGATAGGCAAGTGTGAAGTTCACTACGTAATTGTAAGCATAAATTATGATTGTAGCTTGTATTTAATAGATTTTTTTCCAAACGCGTAACTTGGAATATGATGGAGAGGCTCAGGGGATGACTCTCCCCCCAGGCAACGGGGAGTCCGAAAATTTTTTGAAAAATGAAATGCCTGAAAATATATATTTCACATCATTTTGGAACTTAAAATTTAACTTTAGGCAGATGAAGATATTATGCATCAAATCTAGACAATAGTTAAAATAATTTTTTTCTCTCTGAGGCTTTGGGGGGGGATCTATCCCCTCATCCCCCCATAGTTACGCCACTGGTTTTTGTTATAAATGGTAAATGAAGAAGATGAAAATAACAGTTCTAACGAATTGAGATATTGACCGGTGCTAACTTTCCATTTTCACACATTGCTGCAACCGGGACATGAAATAATCATTCACGTATCCATATTGAAATTCCATTGTATTTCACGATTTGCAGCTGTATATATACTTGTCCCAGCGGTAAAATTTGAATTGGTGAAGCAACTGATCAGTTTTTAATGTTTTTTGGTCGCTTTCTGTGAAATAATATTTTAATATTTTTTTATCCGTAATTAAAAATTAGCGGATACAACTGAGGCTTCCATTCATCTGAACGTTAGAAGATAAAAATCATTTATGCTTTCAATTTAATTATCGTGTATAATTGGGAACCGTTTTCATTAACTTTGATTGACAGAAGCAGAAAAAGTGCGTATTCGTGTAAAATATCTAAAGCTTTAAAATGTATGGGAAATATCTGTTAATTAATTTGTGGTGGGAGTTAATTTTTAATTTTTAGCCTTATTCCGTGCGTCGTTGGTTGTGAATGAAAGAATAAGCGCATCAATTGGAATCTAGGGCAATTGGTGATTAAAATTAATTAATATCTGTAAAATAGTTTGAATTTTCATAATGCTCACTTCTATTCATTTTTCAGTTACAGTCCAGTCATTTATAATTTTGCTGACCTTGTTAAAAAGGCAAGATTGGAAAAAATTGAGTACTTTAATTGCATATTAACAAGCACAAAAGGGTACTTTTGCCAAAAAATATTCATGCTATCATACGTTTGCTATATTTCATTCTAATTGTCTTAAATCGGTCTTTGAGTTCTTATAGTAAAATATTTTAAAATAAAAGTATCAGGTTTCTTAGTATAGAGCCTAAATCTATAAAAGTAAATTAAATATACTTATATTAATGTAAAAGTATGTATTAAATCAGGAAAAATTCCAAGAAATTGGGGGGACGCCCAAAATTGCAATTCGTTCCATTACTTCGTTGTATGCAACAAAAGGATGTGTGATGACGAAAAATAAATCCCTCCCATTCATTATTTTACCCGTAAGTTTAGTATTTTTTTAGTATTTACTTCTTTTAAGAAGTAAATATTTAAAAAATTGTGTCTCGCTTGTTTCATGAAATTAAATGACGTTATTAGAGTTCTGGGTCTTTTACTAGTCAAAGACCTTTCGTTGAGAGAAAGAATCGCTTATATTATTATAAACACCAATAAATTCAGGGAATTCGCTGAAATTGGTCCACAGCTGGTCTGTTCGCATAACGTTGGTACACATTCATGTATTATATCTCATCACTGAAAATCAGAAAGGATATACCTAATCTATAAATCGAAAATTAATATCTCTTATTATCTATCTATTTTCAGCCATAATACACTCTTTTGTCCCGTATGGAGGCAATTGAATAATGTAAACTTATTTTTGCTAAGTAGTTACTCTTTGTAGCCATAGTTTTTGTTTATTGTTTTATACCACTTGATGCTTTCTTCCATCGATCAGTATTTTTACACTGGTTTTATCCATTGGAAATAAATAAATAATGCAAGGCCAAATCAAAAGAGCGAGGAGTGCTGGGAAATGGTAACCAGCGCGCTAAGCGTCCGTGACGTCATCAACTTATTTGCGAATGGTTTAAAGCTGTACGTTTATCGACTGCGGACAGCTCTAAGGTCGGATGGATCGAAGAATTGAAAAATAAGACTCTCTTTAATTAATAACCTATCGTATTCACAAATATAATGTAATTACTGAAAGAGCCCATTTAACTAAGGGAATATAATTATATGCGTTAATCTTCTGCCTTTGGCCGCTTCTTTTCTCATCACCCTAAGACTCTTCCTTCCTCAAAAACCCTCAACAGATATTATTTCCCTGAATCGTCGAAAATATTTTTGGAATTCTGAAGAATCCGGAGTTAAAGTTGAGGCTGTGGAAGTCACGTTCACCCTTAGAGTTAGGATATGAGTGAGCGCTCAAGATCAGCCAAGCAATTGATGGGTGCTTCGGGATTTGAAATTGTATATAGATTGATGTTATTGGATATCTTGATACGATACGAGTGCATGACTTCATCATTTTTAAATTTTCCATCCTATTTGCCTTCCTTTCTACTCGTTTTTTTCTCAACTTGCTTCGTTTGTCTGTTTCATCGATGGAATCGTGTGATTAATTTTTAACCTACTTCCTATTTTCATTTGCCTTGAAATTTTGCGCCCTTGCTTGCTTCAGATGACGATACAGTATTCAATGAAGAGACAGTTGAACTTGTCATTCATTTCTCTCTAATTTATTAACCAAATATCCTTATGAAAAAAAATGTTAAAAAATTGAAAAATAGCGCTTTCTCATTTTCATGAATTATTTTTATATGCTGGATTACTACCGAATTCTCTTACTGAAGTGTTGATATAGTCATAATAAGAACTATGTTTTTCCATAGTATTTGTTTACTAATTGATGATGCTGTAGATCAGCAAAGCTAGTTGAAGTAAAGAATTACAGCTATGAAAACACAGAGTTACTATAAAAAATATTATTTTCATGTATGCTTAGGTGCTTGCATGTGTATTTTATTAATTTATCTAAACGTGTAATCGTATACTTTATCAAATTGAGCTCTTGACTTCCCTATTCCACCACTCATTGTGCAACCATTACATTGTGTGCCCCAAAACTTGTGACTTGCCCTCTAGTTTTGCTGCGTTTGCTAAAGAGCGATTCGATGCGTCAAGTGGCACGGAAAGAGTGAAAGCAAAGTTTACTCGCCGGGGAGCGAGTCAGAAACGATGAAGGGCATTTAAGCCCGATAAGGGTGGTGACAAATGAAGCTCGTATGGCCGCAGCAAATACTCCACCACGCAAAGGGGAGTGATGAATGCTTTTGATTTCACGGAGATGGTGTCAGTGCGAATAGGAATTGTGATGAGTCAGGAGCGGCCTTCTAAAGACCGTTTTGCAGAAGAATAAAAGCAAGAAATTCCATTGGGAGCACATAGAGTGAGTTTGCAGAAGCCATATGCTGATGGCGACATTCGTTAAAAAAAGCGAAATAAGGTGAACTTAGCGCGAAAATCAGAGTACGATTTGGTCAATTTTGAATCAGTGGGAACATTAACGTGAAACTTGGAACACGCAGTTTTGTTGTCCTTTTTTATGCTATTCTCATCCGTGTTTTGTTAACTCTAACCGTGGATTGTGGGAAAAGACATCATGAAATCAGATATGCCATGGATATATACATGAAATTTATAAGTTAACTCCGGAAAAGATATTGGTTTGGCTAAGAAATAACTCTATCTAAATACATTGTGAGCAATGGTTTTCTAATAGTTCAGCAGAAAAATGGTAGCGTCAATTACGCGTTAATTTTTTCTAATAACACCCCATAGCTGTGAAGTTAATTTTTCGTCTAGTTATTAATTCAAATGTATTGCTAATATTGTCTATAACCTGTTTTAACTATTAAACGTTGAACTGGAAAGGTGCTTACATCGTGATTATGCAATTCAGCCTTATACATTTAGAATATATTTATGGTTATTGCTTTGGGAAATATTTTTCTGGACCGGAAATCGAGCAACGTAAGATTTGAGGTTCAATATGTGGTAACTTCTCCCGGGTTGTCTACCGGGTGAGAGGTACCAAATCTAACTCCTGTAACCCCTCGAGATTGTAGCTGAGTGAGCTTCCGAAATTTCGGAAATGGAGCCAATCACGGGTTTGTTTCCCGGTAAGACCCATAGACCATTGGCTTTACTTTTGAATTCTGCTTGGTACTACTTACCGGTACTTACTACTTGGTACCTTATCTTGTTTACGAAAGGTTTTTGCTCATAGATGGATGTGAAAAACAAAAATATTGTTGTTTGTTGTTGTAGTTATGTTAGTGAAAGTCGTTATAGTATTTTTAGTAAATAGTGAGAATAAATGGAAAAGTAAAATTATTCCTACGAAATTAAATTACGAGGATGCATCATTCCCGCACGTGAATAGTACTTTTTTTCTGGAAGAATGACTCGTTAAAAACTTAACTCTCGTCTTGGAATTTGAAGTGTATATAATTGACAATAATTTCCTATTTCTAAAATTTTAAAATTTTATATCATTTGCTCCTCATATGCACAAATTTTGAATTTACGATACAACAGTGTTGGAATATTTCTATTTTGTTTGTGTGGAAATTTTGCAGGTGATAATTCAAGGTTTTATTAACTAATTATTCTTCATGACAAAGGCAAAATACGAACATCGAGAGGGAATGATGCGCCCCCTTACTGGAAATCGAACGCTCTAATGTTAGCATTACATTCAGCTCGCGCAGACCATCGTTTCGAAAATAACAGCACGGGAAATTTATATTTATCAATAACGCATTTATGTCCAGCGTTAGCAATGTATTGTTATCCAGGAATGTACGGCTTGTGCGAAAATTGCCAATTGAAATTCAAAGTGAACACATCCTGAGACAGGAAAATAAAATGTCAATTGGAGATAGGAGATAAAATATCCGTGAAGCTAAGTTTTAGATTGTCTTGGGTAAGCACCAACGTGGTGGAGGCATGTGCTAAGCCGCTGAGTGATGGGTTCGATTCTTTCCAGCAGTTGTGAGATAACATTTATGTGTCGCAATGACATGTGCGAACACCTATTCTCATCCCTACTGATGATTGCCTGAGACAATCGAAAAACCGGTTTTGGTGATATTATTCCCTCCAACGTGAATTTGCATGCATTGCCTGTATTTGGACATATTTACTGGAGCCAATTAGTAGCTCAACTTTTTTTCGACAACAAGTTTTTCCCATTTAAATCTGCATTAGGAGCGTGAGTCACCCGTGGCTGGACCCGATGTGTTGGATTTGTTGTAGAGTCCGTTTAAAACTTGGTGGCCTCTGCGTGTTCTTCGGTATTGGGCAAGGGCGATAGTATTTCTCATAAAATACGAGTGCAGGTTAAAATTGCCATTTGTATTTGGGACCTGACTCCATTCAAGGTCTGTTCCTACTTGACTGTATCGGAAGCGCTACGCGTCCCCTCAGAAGTTCTCCCACCACAGTCACTTTCCCCTCCATTCCCTTGAGTTATGCGCATTCAGGGGCCACCACAAGGAGGTTGTGAATATCTGGAGGCGCTATTTCCGAGTTTTCAGCGTGGTCAAAGTTCCGCCATCTTGGTTTGACAATTTTTGGACTTTGGCCGTTTTCCAATCCACGTAGTATGCACTCATTCCCTTGCTCCCTTTCTCCCTTGCACCCTGCTCCCTTACTAATGCTCTACTGACGCCATAAAGTGTGAACGGAAACAATGCGAACTATTGACAGTAACGAAATGTGACGCACCGGGTAGTGTTAGGACATTTAGTGGTTGATTTGAGAACCAATTTCACCTTTATACTTATATTTTTGCATGTGAAGAGCAAGGATTCACAATGCCGATATAATATTACGTAAAAGAGCTCACATAATAAACACATAATTACTTAAAATTCCAGTAAAACTCTAATTTCTGAGTTTTCCATTACCGCCATTTTCACGTCCACTTCCTACGAGGGCATATTAATGAGAGAGCATCCGCGTTCCCTTGTTCACTTACCCTTCGTTCCCTTGCGCCCTCGCCAATTGGATCCACCCTTGCTGTCGTCACATCCGTAAGTTGACGATCGATAAGTGCACGAAGGGTGCATAATTGCGAATTGGAAAACGGCCTTAGTCTCCGATTGATATTTTGAGGTACCTAAATTTTGTCCTGAAAATGAACTAAATTAAGTGAAAAATGCTACCACAATCATTAGTATTTCGCCGGTGACTGTCATCGGATTTTTCCCATAATTCGCGAAACTTCTTTGATGTATAAACACTGTTGTGTCTGTTAGACACTTAACTGGTGGGGATATCCTTGAAAATATACTTTATAACTGTGATTTTTAGATTTCCGTTGGCCATAATAAAATTGAATACCAGTATAAGTGCAGGTCAATGACTAGTTTACTCTCGTAAAATTTTATTATCAGCTGAGCTGGTTGTAGGACGTAACCGTGGCGATTGATTATAATTTTTCCCTGGGGAAATATGTTTGAGTCGCAACTTCACGAAGCCTACAAATGAAGTAAGAAAAAAAAAGGTTAACATCGTGCGTTCCATAGTTTATTTTAATGTATTAACAAGTTATGACCAAAATTCTCACCAAATATGCTTTCCTACCCAATCACCCCCATTCCGGCCACTGCGCTCCACGCTTGAAACCAGTGCTGCCCCCTCCAGATACTAATTACAACCTCCTTGAGCCACCAAGTTTTAAGCGGACTGCTCGCATTTCACTTTTATTTAGCGTGCAGTGTTACCAACCCTGAAAATGAATGTTTATGTGAATAGTTTAAGTGTGTATCTGTCAAAGGCTTTTGGTGGGAATACGTCTTTCGACTCTGCCGACGTTTCGATGGCACTCTCGCTCAACGTTCTTAAGGGCTTTCAGTTCAGAAGCCTTGAGGATGTGGAGCTTGTTGGCTGTTGAAACAACGACATTCATGGCGAGTCCATCCCGCCTCATTGCACGAGGAAAAGGGGAAAAGAACTGGTAAGAAACTTCTGTATAACTTGAATTTATCATATCATTGGACATCGGATAAGCTCATTTGACATCATCAAAATCTCCATTAAGATCTTTTTACGTGGGGCACGTAATTGCACTTTCCTAGTTTCTTGTCTTAACCGCATCTCGCTGTCCTGTTTGCTTGGCCTGTGCCCGTTCTAACTTGCGAAATTACATGCCCCATGTAAAACGGCCTTTAGGGTTTTCGTATCATCAGTATCATTGCGAAGCAATCTCCAATAAGCATATACAGCCGAATTTTTAGTATCGCTAATGAGCAACAAAGTGATTAGAGGCCTACTAACAGAGTCTTAAAGTCGAATTGGTGTATTCATTGAGCGTTTTTATGCATACAACTAACCGATTCTTAAACAAGGCTCTCCTTTGTTTGATGTAGTAAATATGCTGATTGCCGATGGCAGGTCCACCTTTGGAAAAAGTTGATTTTGGTGATTTTGCTATGAATTTTACTGTTTTGCAATAGTATTTTAAGCGCTCTATGTTACATATTTTGAACAAAAGTCCACAAAATCAGGGCTGGATGACCTGGGCCGCAAATCTCAGAACTTGAGCTTGTTGCTTTTATTGACGACAGAATTGCTATTAAGAGATTTCCAATGAGACATTGTATCATTTAACGGTTGAAAACTTAGACAATGCTGGAGAACTTAGATGCTGGTTGGATAAAGTGGAGTGAGATACCGGAGGGACTGAAAATACATATGGCGGCTTTTCCTCACAACAATTGTTTGTGTCAGACTCGATAAGTTTTCATTGGTTAATCAATTGAGATATTTCATACCTCAATTAATCTCGATCGTCAATATTTTGTTGATACATCTATATATGGGATCAATTCTTCATCTTTATCCTACCTTTACTTGACTGGATGTCCCTCCTTAGTAAAGCCTAGTAATTTACATAAAAAATTACTGCTCGTTTTAATTATTTTAATGAATGCTCAATGTAAAAGTGAGATTCGTATACGATTGTAGTTTTCCAAAGCTTAAATGCGTGGATGGAGTTTCCTTCAAATTGGACCTGTTTTCATCACATCTTCTCTGTTTTATCGACGCACTGCATTTTTTTAACTGAAACGGCCTCTCGTAGCTGATAACCATTGCCCTAATAGCGAATGTCATGGCTTTTTATAGTCGACCATCATTTTGGCGGAGATTACGTGCTTCGGACTGAAAGTGATGCTTAGTTACCGTAGGCGGTGGCGTTATATCCTCATATAAAGCTTAAGTTAGTGGATGAGAAGTCTTTTTCCAAGCTTTTAGGGCGAATAATGTGTTCAGTATATGCTATTTAGGGAAAAGTCCTTGAGAAAGTCATAGAAAGTATAAAAAAGTAAAATACTCAATTTTGGTTTAAGTAGCGCTCAGAAAGGATTTTATTGAAGTCGCCTTCTCTGATTCCCATTGAAAGTGTAATCAAAAGATGGAATCGTATCAGTATCCTCACTTTTTATGCGTTATTATTAGCCGTCGGTAATGGTACTTGCATGATTAAACCTCTCAAATATTAACTTGATAACGGCATTTTACCTTCATTATTGCTAAATGAATTATGCTTAATGTCCCTTTTCCAAGTCCTTAAAATTGTCCCATAAATTTAATCATCTTCTTGTGTATACTTAGGAGCTTTAGGTAAAACAGACTTCGTAGGGCTTTAGATAAATGGATGCTATTTGCCTCTCTTACTTTTCATGTCGCTGTTAATGTTCGTTATTTCGAATTAAGGTGTAGAAAAGTTTTGATTTCATTCCAACGCCCGGAATTGTAAGGAATTATCAAATTGTGGTCGCGTTAAAATAGTTTTATATTTGAAAAATAGATTTATATTTGATTCGCCTCTTCGCTCTAAAATTGGTTTTCTTAATCGAATTTGATAAATTTCATGCTAATAACCATTCATACACGGCTAAAGTTTTTTTAGGAAACTTCATCTTGATTAAGCTATTTATTTGAGTTGATTCACATTAATCTTTGCATGTCTCTGTGAAATACGATTATATGTCGTTGCATGTTTGATAGCTGTAACTCATCATGTCCGTGGCAGTTATCTATTTGTCTGTAGGTACTTGTAAGTGTCAAAATTTTCTGCGGAGGATATAGCTAAATAGAACGTCTTACCTCGGAATACAACACCTTCACATTCTAGTACTTGGCAATTTGAGCTATGCTGGGAGTTCCCGGACGAGCATTCAGCTCGGCTTCAAATAATCTTACAACCTGTGCATAGCGACGAGCGTTCTATTGCTTTGAGTTCATATTTTCCATCATATAAAGCGTGGATACACTGCTATGGAAAAATTATGGTCTCAACATCAATACTTTTCCATAAGGAGCTTCCGCTTGACCACTAGCGCCTCATGAACGCCGCTGCGCATGCGTGAACTGTAGCATTTAAGCCTGAATCACACTATCATTTTTGCCGCCCCTCAGAATGCTCCTAAAGTTGTATTGGGAACTGAAAATGTCCGACCCATGTTGGCTAAGAGCCTCTGATGAGTATTTTTTCCTTTTGCAAACGCCCAAGTCACGCTAAGCCGCTCTCTTCGGTATCAAGCCAAGAGCCAGGCGCCCTTCGAATCACCTGTAAGGCATTTCCCTTGAGTTACGACCACCCCCTGAAATTAAACGAGGTCCTGGGGTTCGGCTCTTTAATCGTAGACCCTAATCTTGGCCTGCTTCCCTTGGCATGGCTTGGTGCCGTATGAACGAATACAGCGCTATTAATTCGCAAGACGCCCGACGACTTTGACCTTCGCCGGCCCTCTTAAATCCCTACTCTCTACCCCCACCTACTTTCCCCTACCTTCCTGTCACATCGCTAGAGTTCCTGATTGGCTCAGGAGAGATGCGTGTATGTCCAACCTTTTGCCCATGTCTCACTGGCCCTTGGGACAGAGCAGAAAACGTAGGTATTTACGCCGGGCGGGCCATCCGAAGCAAGAGGATATTTAAGGCCGCGAAAAAACACCGGGAATAAGGTCACCCGTTCTTTAATTTCGTTTTTACGTAAGGCTGTTTCCGGATTTTAGAGTTTCCAATGGGAAACCGGACGTAAAAGGGTCTATCTTTCTCTCACAACACGAAATAAAGGATCAGCCTGTTTTTTTCGGTCTTGGCAACGTCAAATTTCTCCCCAATAGTGCCTAAAGCTTTTAAGAGGACGCTTGATTCCCGTTAAACCTTCTTTATTTCGTGACGAAGGCCTTCTTCGAAACGTAAGGTTTCTTATGGACCATTTCACAAATCATCAGACGTCTGCCCCTCATGGTCTCAGCTTTTGATGAAAATTTCTGCATGGGCTTTCCTATATTCATCTCAAGCTGAATACCTACAGATAGTTCTTCGAAGCAAAAGCTTTTGTGCGTTGAATTCGCATTGCTATTTTTTCGCTTTATTGCCGTAAAAACGTGCCTTCATGTAATCAAAAATAGAAATTTTTACCAAAATCTGAGGCCTTGAGGAGCAACGTATGTTAATCTCTCTTGTTCTATGCTCAACGTTTCTGGTTGTATACTTAACCCCAATATTAATATCAATATTGGTCTACAATATACCAATAATTATTTTAAATTTAATATTGGTTTCAGTTAATATTATAAAATAATGCGTCATCTCAACTGTAAAGTTTTTAGAAATGCAATGCAGTTGATTTCTCCAATTACTTGTGTCGTATACTCCGAAAATTTGAAGATGAGTTATACTTCACGAAAAATATAAATATTAGACCTATGAGACAATTGGTTTTTGAATGTTTCAGAATAATAAAAATAACAAAGTCTACGAAAATCATATGGTTCGGTCAATTTTCAATGGCCCTATGTTGATTTTAAAAAATTTGAAACGATCTCAGAACGACAAATAAATTAACACAATAAGAGGTGTATAAATTCCTGTTTATAATAGGCCAGGTTTGTGGATTATATATGTATAGTACTTACGCTTTTGTCAAGGCCCAAATTGTCTCGGAACAAACAATTCAATCGAGCTTTATTTTATATATTGGTCTAAAAATCTACTCAATTTTATCCACTGAGAAACAATACTGCTTCCAATGTTACTTAATTAAAAAAAGTGAAAACTTGGCCATCCACCTAAAAATTCGAAAGCCGTGCTGAAAAGCTGAAATGGCAGGCACAGCTAGGCTTCCGGGTTGTCCACCTTCGAATCGTCTTCGTCACGAAAGTTTCACCGCCGTGCAGACGGCGTCTTCATATTACTGATATAACAAATTAATAAATAAAGTTTTATTTCCCATTCTCCCAGAGGACATGGATACATTCATTAAAACTATAATTATTACTATTAAAGGTTACTTTAATTACAAAAGCGATAAAGTTATGGGGTTCGTAAAGCATTACGAGCAAGAAGTGTGAGCCAAATTTCGTTTTATAACAACTATAACAGCGTTAAATTATAACAGCAACAAAGAAGTGAAAGCCACAGTTCAAGATAACAGGAGGTGGGCAAAAACTTGGGCAGGCAGAGAAATACAATTATATGAATCGACGCGGCGGACAACACGTAAGTCCAGCTGCGCCTGCACCACTCCGCGGAGGCATCCATCAATAAGCTGAAAAGGTACTCTTTCGAAATTTGTGTGCTTCTCCGTTTTATTATTAGAGAAGTTTCTGTTATTTTATTTTTCATATTTTCGTCCGTCAACACTAGAACCGCTGAACTTTCCAACCCCACCAAATCCGCGGCATGGGACTTTTTTGTCCCATTGACAAAATACGTTGATCCTGTCATGTTTAAGTATAATTGACGGTTTTTTTGTGGTTTGTGTAAACAAAACACGTGTTTAGGTAATGTTTAAAACGTTTTATTAAGTATAACTAAGAATACAGTAAACTTATTTTGACGTGTTGGTTGCAAGCAAGCAACCTTCAAACGCGCCGGGCAGAGGTGACGCGGCCGGCGCTGCGTGATTAGGCGGCCGGCGCAGTGCACAGATTATTCCCTTCTGCACTTCTAACTGGCAGAATAACGGTATCTGTGCATCGATCCCCTTCGTCATAAACTGCTATTATGCTAAATACAAAATTAGTGTACAAAAAAGACTAAGAGTGTATGTTTTCCCCATATGGGACAAAAAAGTCCCATCCCGCGGTTCTAGGTAAATCGTCGTTTTTCTCGCGAACCAAACATTGTACAATACTTTCAATACAACCATTCGAAAGAGCACGAAAAATGAGTAAAATTCAGTAAATTTCAAAGGGATCAAACCACTAGTACATGAATGGCAAACATTTGCAAAGGGCGATGGGACAAAAAAGTCCCGTCCGCGGTTCTAGTGTTAAAGCCAGAGTCTGAATCCTTCAGTTGGTGATGTTGGCTATTTTTAGTAATGGAGACAGCTGATTTCTTAACGGGAGAGTAACAGGTAATGGAATCGCGTATTAGTCAGCAGCGCCGAGTAGCTAAAATCCAGATATTCAGAGCAACAGAGTGAAGGGAGCTGTAATGATATTCTCTAGCTTTTTCATCTCGTTCGCTATGAGAGAAACGCGAATGGGATGATGCATGCTTACCCATAAGCAGGGTCTCTCAACACAAAAGGGGGCTTAAGTTTTCCTCGAACTAATCTTGAGTCTTGGCTTATTCCATGCGATTATTCCCCGCGGAAGATATATTTTCATGGTCTTTAATGCTCTTAGGACGCAGTCCTCTTTCTCAATTAAGAGACCCATTATGCGTCGTCAAGCCTACTCTACTTAAATTTAGTAATCTGGTAAATCTTCTATTCAACCGTACCCTATTCACTGTCATTGTTCCCGTGGCTTGTAGTGAGAATTTTATAGGAGTAGGTTCTTAAGTCTTGTTATATGTATGTTTAATTTTGTTCTTCCTGTTACACATGACTCAGTTAAAAAATACGATAAATTTTCTGAGCTCCGCTTTTCCATGTGTAACCAAATCTGCGTACTTCAGATATTCAAGTTCTTTGAATGTTCACTTAATGTATTAAGCGAATATTTAAAGAGTCGGTAGATTAGTTGACTACTTCCCTGGGGGGCTGGATTTGATGCAACCGATGCAGGCATATTTTGACTCTGCTTTTTTGTATTTCTTTTGCGGAAACTTACATTGAGCTGCTAATTTTATGACTTTCAATCAGAGCAATGTTTTTCTGAGTGGAAAATCTTTCATGTGCGCGCGCTGTATTTAATCTTAGTAGTTTTTATTGAACTGATATGCATGCCATGTTGATAGTTTTTATAGTACTCCATTTATAACTTATTTGGCACAAGTTACCTAGGTATTCGATGTGCCATATGCACCCCAAATCTCGATGAATTTAATCAGTAACTGATACATCTAACTAAATTTTTTTCACTGTATAATAAATGATGCGGTACTTTCCCGACTTATGATTTTAATGAGGTTTACACAGGTTCTCCTGCAGATGATATTAACAGGGTCTACCGACGTTTCGGTGCCCAATGCACCAAATACTACTTCTGATTTAACCGGTGGAGAAAGCGTGAAAAATTCATCCGATATTAATAAAGTTTTCCTCTCAGTACTACCAGCGGAATCTTAGCTTGTATAGGTAAAGGTAGAGCTCATCATGGACCGAGTCACAGGTGTGTGAATTTTTCACCTTGCTAAATGTTCAGTTATATTCCCTGTGCTACTTCTTACCCTGAGAATATTTATTAACGGTCATTCAAAGGACACAAACCTCGGAATCCATATATCTTCAGCCAAACGCTCTTGTAGCCTATGCAGCTGCCATAATGCTTTGAAAAGGTTTTCTTAATACTTTTTTCTGTTTTATAGTATTCAAATTAAAAACCACACCTTAATATTTCATGCTTTAAGTTTTCTTGGATATTTTTATATTTTCTTATTTTATTTTTTACAATATGCCACCTTCAAAATGAAAATACAAAAGCCCATGTTAGTAGCTTTCGTAACGATGCGGTTACCTAATTGCAAAATTTGGAGTTGATACGTTCATGGTATATTTAAAGATATTGCCGGTAAAAACAGAAATTTAGGAGTTTTTCTATAGTAAGTTCATATTAAATATTTATTTTTTGATCATCTTATTTTGAGGCGTAATATATGACAGCAGCCTGAAAGCTATTCCATCATTTATCGTACTGTAAAATGGCAGATAACTTCTTCTCTTTTGATGAAGAAAAAAATTCATTTAATTTAATAAGTATTTGTTCGTGCTGTACTTCCAGACAAATAAAGGTTCTTTAGCGTCAGTACTATTCATTAGTTGAGAGCAGAAACATTTTTACTTTTGCTTTCTGTGCATCTATCCGTATTTCGTAAATCCGTGAACACGATTAATTTCTTTGCAAGTGAAATCTGTCCACGCTGGATTTGGTACATTTAATGAGTTTCAAGGCAGATATGGTTTGGAGTAAGCGTTACCACGTTTTCAAGGAATGACGGGTTGAGTCTTTCGCTTGGCGAAGTTCAGTCAAACAAAATGCGAGATTCTATTCATTTGGAAAAAAATCATGTCGCAGCGGAATTCATTAACGATGCAACCTCGGCAGTTCACCGCACCATTTAAATGAAGACCCAAAATCCTCAGCATTTGTCAGCGTGTAGATAAAAGCCATCTCAGGCGAATACGATGTTTTAAGTAAGTAAAATTCAGGCTTAAATTATTAAAGAGGATTAAATCGTCTCTTGTAACATATTCGCGAATGGGAGGCCCCCCAACGTAGCTCGGGAAGGATAGTACCCGGAGAAGAGTGAAACTTGGAATTTATGGTCACATGGCAGGAGTTTAAGATTAAGGAACAAGGCAGGTATGATGGTATGGCATGGTAATTGGAGGAGGCGACCGACAGCTGAGATCATTTGCGCCAAGAGGGAAGGGTGTGGAAGGAAAGGTGGAGAGAAACCCGGCGTCGGCGTTAGCCTGCTCTTAACGAAAGGCGCCAAGGTGACCGCGGCTTAACGTCCCATCCGACGGACGGAGTGTTGCGCTTGAAATGTCCTCCACACAACATTCAAGCAGCGATCGGGCAGTCTCTGAAAATTCTCTGCCACTGCCGCGATTTGAACCCGAGCCCGCCGGGTGGGAAGCCAACACTCTAGCCACCACACCAACCCAATGCCCCGGCAGGTATGATGATGGTACACAGTAAACAGATGTAACAGCAAACAATAGAAAAACGATTTCCGTGTATCTGCCATGGGATCAGCTTATATCCCTCTCCACAGTATTGATCATTACGTGTTTCCCTGCGAGAGAAGGCCAAACACGGCGTGTGAACGCATACCCCAGGAGAGAGGTTAGCACCGAGAGGATTGATAGTTAAAAGTGTAGAATCCTTTGAGTTATATTTTCACCTTGAGCGTGTCAAGAGGTGTGCCTACCACGCAGGATGTCAGACCACAAAAGTTGTATGATGGGTATTACTTTTTCGTTGCTATAGTCAACACTGTGTGTTGGGTGGGTCCACTCCAGGTTTGATCAGCTAAGGTTGAGAGGCGTAATTGTTGATTTCTTGTCGCTCTTTGGTATTCTCGATGACGTATCTTTAGGTCTCTGCAAGTTTGCCCGATGTATGCACTGCCACATTAGCATTTAACTTGGCTTATCCTACATTAGGTTCCTGCGGGGAACTCAACTTATCCTTTCCTATGCATAGAATGATAGTGATCTTTGTTACACAATTAAATCTCGTAACTAGACCATGTTTTGAGAACACCAGAGCGATCTTTTCGCTTTTTTCTTCAACACATAAGAGTAATACGGATGCCATAGGCTTATTAGCATCTTCAGGAGCAGGGTTTGTATAATCGTGCGATAGATCCACAGAGAAAAAGTCATCCGCCTTGACCGGGATTAGGACCCGGATCCCCCGATTTCCGGTCGAGTGCTTTAGCCAGTTAAGCTACCGAGGGGTCATTTTTCCCTGTGGATATTTTTGGACACTACCGGACTAGGTATTGCTGGACTGCTGAGCATATGATGCCACAAGCAGTCCAAATCGTGCGCACAGCTCCACAGCCAGAGAGCAGGCCCGGACATAGAACACATAGAGGTGTTCCCTCTTGACTAGTTTTAAGTATACCGGGACTAGCCACGGTGATAACTTGCGGGTGACTCCCGTGTAAGTTATCACCGTGGCTAGTCCCGGTATACTTTAAACTAGGGTTTGTAGACCTTATCAGTGCCTCGTCAATTTTCTTTTCTTCTTTGAGGATAGCGTTCCGGTGGTATCCGTTATCTTCCAGTGTATTGCGTAGGTTTAGTCTCTTTCTTGAGGTAAAAAAGGCGTCCGATACGGATATGACTCTTCTGAGTTGGGTTCTGATCAGTGAATTCTTCCATTGGCCGTGATGATGTGGTGATGCGTGAAGGTCTGAGTTTTTTTCGAACACAGTGTGGCCCATGGTGTCATTATAATACCTCACAACTAGGATGTCTAGAAATGGTTCCTTCGATTGTTATAACTTGTTCATATTGATTCCCAACGTGGACATGATTGAGTTCAGGCATATAATCTGAGGTCTAATTCGAGGCTGAGTGTATTTCGTCATACTTCCTCACTCACTCCATCCTCGGTTTTTCCAAGCACCTTGACTGTACACTAGGGCGGATCGCAAAAATCGATTTTTTTCAAATCCATCTGGCCCAATGAAAAAAAGTTGTGGGACCGATCAAAAATAAGGCCTGAAAAATTTGAGACCTGTACGTGAACCCCTGACCCTCGCTCAAATGCAATTTAGGGGGGGAGGGTCAAAATTCGAAAAATATAATATTTTATGGTCATTCCCTATAGATTTTGCCGAGTTACTGCCCTTTTAGGGCAAAAATTTCGTGCATTTTGACGTATCTGCTACCGTTTAGCCACAAAATGCCTACTTTGAGTCCGCGTCCGCGAAGAAAATATTCCAACGCCCACGCAGCGTCGCGGATACAAGAGCCGCAGGCCGATCCCCTCCCCTCCCCGATCGCTTCTACCCCTCCCACGCCTCCAATACAGCAAAATTCATCCCGCGCATTTTGTTGGGAGGTCGTTTATCTTTGATAATATAAATCAGAAGATGGTAGAAGGTAAAAAACGATGCGTAGTGAGATGACTTGTCCCGTATTTGGCGCCTCGTCGGCGTTAAACAAATCGATGTTACCAACTTTCAGAGAAGTGATGAAATATTTTTAGATCTGCGCACGCAGGAAAGGAGACTACGGTCTATGAAGACGCCTCTCGAGTGGCAATGAAGGTGTACGAACTATGGTGACGCGCTTCTCTTCCATTATGAATGTAACTAAATGGATTTAGCGGTACCACAGGAAGTACTAAAACTTACGGAAAATCGTAATAGGCCAAAAGTAGGGTTTTACGTATTGAAGTATAAGACTCAAACAATTTTAAAGGAACATTTTAAATTATGCGATATTTTTGCGTGCATTTTTTTAAGTGCATGGAGGAGCATAAGGTTCCCCCAATGAAGAAATATTTTGAGAAATAATCTGACGAAAAGAAAGATGGTGGCTGCTGGATTGAACCCTAAAGAAACTCGACAACTGAGGAAAAAAGGGAATCGTAGGAATCGAGCGTTGAGTCATCATCGTCAATTCTTGCACGGGAAAATAGTATCAAAAGTTTTCTTCATCAATTCATCCGAAGAAAATTAAACTGGCGAGAAATTAGCCGATTTGTATCTCTACTTTCCGCATGAAATAAACATTAAGGAATATAAACTCAAATTGGAACTTCTTCGGGGAAAATGCGTCTGCCAACTGTGATAGAGGTATACGCAAGAACCAAGAAACAGCTATGACCTTTCCCGCAACTTTAGCTGACGCAAAAGTCATAACTTCGTAAGATATATCAAATCTAGAGTACCAGAATTACTTACGTAGACAGAAAAAGATTCTAATTACTGTGAATAAGAAAAGAGAGGTGTCATCAAAGGGCCTTATTTTATTGGAATGAAAGACTATATGTACTCTTGTCTGATGAAAAAAGGGAAGAGGACTTATCAATACAAGTTTAGAGGGGAATGTGTGGTGTTAGTTGAAGAAACAGGGTCCCACTTTTGGAGGTTTGCCTCCCCCGTCGGAGGATTAGCAAAAGTTATAAAATCTGCGATTATCGATTCCTTTCCGAGTGAAAATTAGATACACAGAATCAAAAAGGATTTGATTATGATGGTACCAAGCAAATACCGCCCAAAAAGGAGGCATCATACCATTGCTATAAGCATAATTCCAACACCCCTTGCAGTGTGGGTAGACTCTTCTCGGGATTCCCACCGGGTTAATTTTTCTATAATGGCCAACATTTCAAGCTCCGACTGGGGGCTCATCCTAACGGATAAATTTTGTTGAACCCGAAAAGAGTTTACCCACATCATTCACCGGGAAAGCATCAAGTCGTATTTCATCCCTTACAGTGGTCTATTTGCTAATTGCAGTATGTTGACTTGGATTTGCGACATAAACGTTGGGAGGGTAATCTAGGGACCCAATTTGCGTTGCTACAAGGAAGCATCCGGCGACCAATCCGAGATTTTTTTAATTGCTAGATTTTAATATCGACGTAAAGGACTACCCGCTGATGATATATTGGAGAGAGACTCCGGTTCCTTCGGCTATATCTGAGCTTAGCGCTGTGGAATTAAAAACTCTATTGATGAAAGTTCAAATTTGAATTTCAATATTCCTTTTATTATACATACGGACGAGAGACTCGCGAATAAATTTACCAAAACTTTGTTGACAGCAGCAATAGACGAGGAATGACACTTACATAAGAAATACAGACTGGAAAGCAGGTAATTGAGTAATTTTTCGTTATTGTTCCTCACTGGACCATGCTGATACATCAAATATTAGTAAGACTAACGAAGAATGACGCACTTGGTGTGAATTTTGGTGCATCTGGGGCGTTCGAGAGGGGGGCGGGGAGGGTACGCCGGCGGCCTTCACCCTTATTCATCCATTTAGTCACAGCTGTCGGACAATACCGGAATAGAAGTGCATAACCTAAGTTCCCAAACCTTTATAGCCACTCGAGAGGCGTCTTCATAGACCGTAGTCTCCTTTCCTGCGTGCGCAGATCTAAAAATATTTCATCACTTCTCTGAAAGTTGGTAACATCGATTTGTTTAACGCCGACGAGGCGCCAAATACGGGACAAGTCATCTCACTACGCATCGTTTTTTACCTTCTACCATCTTCTGATTTATATTATCAAAGATAAACGACCTCCCAACAAAATGCGCGGGATGAATTTTGCTGTATTGGAGGCGTGGGAGGGGTAGAAGCGATCGGGGAGGGGAGGGGATCGGCCTGCGGCTCTTGTATCCGCGACGCTGCGTGGGCGTTGGAATATTTTCTTCGCGGACGCGGACTCAAAGTAGGCATTTTGTGGCTAAACGGTAGCAGATACGTCAAAATGCACGAAATTTTTGCCCTAAAAGGGCAGTAACTCGGCAAAATCTATAGGGAATGACCATAAAATATTATATTTTTCGAATTTTGACCCTCCCCCCCTAAATTGCATTTGAGCGAGGGTCAGGGGTTCACGTACAGGTCTCAAATTTTTCAGGCCTTATTTTTGATCGGTCCCACAACTTTTTTTCATTGGGCCAGATGGATTTGAAAAAAATCGATTTTTGCGATCCGCCCTACTGTACACCCTTCCTTCCTTTCTTCCCCTTCCCCCGCCTTCCCGTCGTACCACCCCCATCCTGCCTTTCCTATTTAAGACGTTGCACATTTGATATATTTGTACCTGATGATGCTGTAAAGCGAAACCGGTGGTACCAATAAATTCAAAATTGTGAAAATTGCTCCTGCTTTCATTTTTCATTGAGTTCAGGCATCCCGAAAATGCTTGCGTTTTGCCTAA
This sequence comes from Ischnura elegans, assembly GCF_921293095.1. Classification (NCBI taxonomy): domain Eukaryota; kingdom Metazoa; phylum Arthropoda; class Insecta; order Odonata; family Coenagrionidae; genus Ischnura; species Ischnura elegans. The sequence goes on along the minus strand of NC_060257.1, from coordinate 35,401,099 downwards.
GTAACACATATTTCCTCTGGAACGTTATAGTATACGAGGGGACGCAAGGCGAAGTCATAGGGTATCCAGTATCACCACTCATTGATGATTTGTAAACGGAAATTTTTGAAAAAATGATATGGCAAACCTTCAAAAAGGAGCCGAAACTGTTCCCGAGACACATCAACGATACATTTGTAACTTGGAAACACGGAAGAGACGACTTAACAACTTCTCGAGGACCTTCAACGGTCAGAACTTACGTGATAAGTCGCCCCAAAGTTTGTCACAGTGGTGGAACGTTGTATTTCCTCTCTCTTTTGTAAGCCTTACCCACCTCTGTGCTAGCCAACCTTTAGTTTGAAGCGTTGCGTGAGAGTAGTTCATAATGACCCCCTTCAAAAGAGCTTCATTGCTGGACATTTCCGCGTTACACATGTTTTTTGGAAAATTTTCCTGCTCGAAGTTGAGCAACGATCATTGAAGTTATTTTTTATAGAATTTATCTCTCATCCGTAATATTGTTGTCTAATAAGCTACGATTCACTCTCGGCGAATAGTGTTTCTGTCAATATGAAAATGATAAACTCCAAACATAATAAAAATTTTCAGCAAAGGGAAAAACTCAAATGGCCGTATAAAAATCTCCCAAAGCCCGTCCACCTTGCAAGAAAACGTTTCACTGTTTAAGCGGGAAGGTGAGAGTTTCACCGCATGTGCCAAACCCCAGCCTCTCAACCGGTATAGCCAAATTCACACACATTCACTCACATAAACAATAAAAACAAGATCCTATGCGCGGGCTGTAGGGAATCCTCTATTACTAGGGAATATAAAATTCAGTTGATGGCACTCAACTGTTAAATCACGTTCGGTTTTTGCTGTTTATCATTTATTAGTTGTATACAGAACCTTAAAGAAATCAGATTTATAAAAGCCAAGAAAAGACTTTATTTTGTTCGTCGCTAACTATATTATTTCTTTTCGATGTTTAAAATATTTTCTCTTTATGGAGGATTGCCTTGCCGGTTGACCAATATTTCCTCAATATTTCCTTACACTCTCAATTCTCCTCCTGATATCCGGTGATTTCTCAGGTAATCAGCATGACTGTGAGTCTTCTGAGGTCTTTCTCAGGATCATGGCTTGCTGTTCAGCTTGAGTGGGCACCGTGGTCTTGTGGGAGACCCTAGAAGGATTCCTACTGTTCCACTTCAGACGTTGACGTCTGTTTCAGGAATTTATAGGCCGGTTTTAGCAATGGCAGTATAGCGTATATTCTGATGCACGCGCTGAAAAATCCACGCGGTAATAACTGCGTCATATTAAGTGCTTTATTATGACAATTAATCGACGACCTTAATCTTTCGCAGAAAAGTTGATGACGTCACAATCTCATGTCGAGCTTGCTGTCTCTTCTTCGCCACTAATGCCTCGCCTTGAGCCTGAGCGCAATAATTCAGTATCAGCTTTAATATTTTGTTCAACATCGAGTTTGACTCCGAAACGATTGATTTTTTCTTGATTCGGTGGACTACGATGGAAACAAGATACTAGTTTTATTTCTTTTTCTCTACTTTATGACGGGATTTCAATTTGTTTGTTTTTTTTTCAAATGAGAATTCTTTGTCTATGCAGCAAAACTATGGGGATTCCTACTACTTTGTTTCACCAATTATTAAAGTTAACATGTTCAAAGCGTGTCTTGATTTTTTTTTTTGCTTCCTGTTCTTTTCAATTCAGCCGTTTAAATTCATTCCCGCTACGTAGTCCCATTTTATGTTGTGCTCACTTACTCTTCTAGCAACTGTAAAATTTAAAGTTACCGTACAATACATAATAATTTATGTAAACGTGGCGCAAGTTTAATTTTTATCAGCTATAACGAAAGTATTTTGAAACAAATTAATCGATCACTCGTGCCGGTGGATGAGGGTAAGGCTATTCCGTAAGATATGACGGCAAAATTCAGAACCTCAGCGGCCGTAACTTTTTTATGGGAAAAAGCGAAGCATGTGGCCAAAGTTACGATGGACTCTTTATTTGTTCCCGGCATTCTTTAGTGAGATCCACGCAACTGGATGCAGAATAGGCAGTGGAGAAAGAAAATTATATGGTAGGGAAGATTCTCAAGCATTCAAAATTGGGAAAAAGAAAATAGCTTCCAGGATTGCATGGAGGAAAGTACACCTGACGTAGAAGGATGGACAAATGAAATTTTTCAAGGGCCAGTACAATGTACATATTTTGCTGGTAAAAAATAGCCTTTTGGAACTCCTCAAGGCTTTTTGGTAGAGGGCTAGTTTTTACCGATTTTCCCTTAAATTAAATACAATAACGTACTAAGTAGAGCTTCATCATGGATAAATTATGTGCGAATTTTTGTGCTGATTAATAGAGCGTAATTAGGGAGAATCGGGTTGGTGTGGTGGCTAGAGTGTTGACTTCTCACACAGTCGGTCCGTGTTCATATCCCGGCGGTCTCAAAGATTCTTCAGAGAATGCCGCATCCCTTCTTGAGTGCTATGTGGAGGGAACTTCAAGTACAACATTCATCCGTCGGATGGGATGTGAAGCTGTGGTTCCCTTGGTGCTTTTCACTGACACATCTCCGCCCATAAAACTTTCTGCTTGTGATTGTGAAGGTATATAGGTACTTTGCTCGTATGGTCGCCTTTAGTAATAGTTTAAATAACCTAGACGATTCCATTTCCTGTTTACGTTTATAATACTTGCATGTAATTTGCATATAATAAGGGTCCGTAATGAATTATCGTTTCGCTTCCGTCTCTTTCCGTCTGCAGGATTATTTCAAAAATAAACTAATAAGTTGATTAAGTTGTTGTAAGTTCTAAAAATCTATTTGTGAGAGTACGACTTCAAGAAGCAGCGCTGGTTTTCTTTAAGAGCCTCATGTGATAAGATGAAAGTGGGGGGTAGTGGGTTAAGATCATGCTAAAGCCGACACCGGGTTTCTCTCCACCCTACCCTTCCTTCATGCCGCAAGAGACCTCAACCATCGGTTGACTCCTCCGATCACCGTCCCAACCAACGAAACTGCTGCATGTAGTGTAGTGTACGTTAGGTAAAATACTAATCCCTTTCCAAGAGGTGGCTTGCTGAGTATTATGTAAAAATGTATACGTGAAAAGTATTTAAAGAGTATTCCTGATTGGAACTATTGAATGAATGCATAGAACAATGTATAGCATTGCCAATTAGAAGCTAAAAACACTGATATTAATGCATAATATATCTATTTTTATACCGATTAATGAGAAAGAGAGACAAATCCTCGGAATGGGTAGACTTCCTTTATTTCACTCATCTTCGTCTTTCTGAATTAAAAGTCTTTCCAATTTTTGCAATGTATTTGTACAGACTTAGTCATGACTGGAAACTTAGCTAGTAAATGCGATATATATCATAACATTTTATAATTTATATCAGACAAACTAATATCTCTAATAAGCGATGCGAACATTACTATTTTAACATAGTTTTTTGTGTAACTTGTAGATTGGATGGGATAGTTTATTTAGTGCAAACATCTTTTTTGCGTATTTTTATAAACGTTTAGCGGAAAACAAAGTACCTTACTTAAAATGGTTCAGAACGTATTTACCTGGCGTAGTCTATCCCAGGAGGCGGAGATAACCACTGAGATGTTGGCAGTGAATAATTATTTATCCTATAGAATCCAGGTACGTCATAGTACCCTAAATTATACATTCCGCTATGAATAGTTTAAAAATTCAATGAAATATTTCAATTACTGCATTACATTTGTAGCGTCCTAATGCATGGTGAAATTGGTGGTGATATTCGCCTCAGCATCTCCAGTCGCCTGTTATGGCTTGCCATGAGGGAGAGCGCTCAGGGATGAGTCTCGCTCCAGCGAAGAGAGTTATTGCATTTTCTCAGATTTATAGACCTCGCCATCCCACCCTACTGCCAACCAAACACACGCCGCCTCATCTTCTAAGCATCCCCTCCCCTCCATCACTTTCTCATGTAATATTTTTTCATATTTGCTTCATACAAAGAATACTAAAAATATTTCATAATTTTCATTGAGTCTTTTCAATTGAATAACTCAACTGTAGACTCTCTCTTATTGACGTTAGTTGAATAATAGTATGCATTGGCAACAACCTATGCTGTTTAAATCCTTCAATACAGAATCCAGTCTCCATTCAACAAACTTGATCTCCATCAGAACTTCTTTGGTTTTGTTTTTCTTCATATAAATAAGCATTTTTGATTGTTTTTTCTAAAAATGTTAATTTTAATCGAAAAAGGAAGGCGTTGGGCGAATAAATTAATTACATATGTTAATTTAAGAAAATTGTGAAGCAATTTCGTCGTTAAGTGCTGAATTTAAATTATTTGATAAGTTTTCCGTAAATCTGCCTTAAGTTCCTTACTGCTTAAGTGATGATAACTATATTATTATTGCTCCTTAAACAATTTAGAGATTTTCAAATATAATAGATACAAAACCAAATTTAGAGCTAAAGGTGACCCCAGAGCTCTTGCTTCTTGCTTTGATCACCTTCAGATAAACAATCGTAATACTCTGCATATTTTTGAACAAAAAATGTCCTCCAGATGAACTTTTGATGCCTACGTAATATACAATAAATTTCATTTAAAGAAAAAACAATGGAATTGGAATCTAATTAACAAAATCAAAAAAGTAATGAAATCGATAGATTCAGTTTTCACTTTGTGAAAATTCATGCTGAATGAAGATTTACCTTGATGGACCTTAGCTAATGTACCTTAGCAAATGCTCAAGCAATTTATTATTGGTTCGACGCGTTTCGAGTACTCGAGAATGACGCCTCAGCGTCGAAACGGGTCGTACCAAATTTACTATGTATGTTTATCTTCATACAAAGAGTATAGTTTGAAAATACTCCCATGAGATATACCCTATTATATTTTTGTTTCTAAATAGCTAGAGTTTTCCATGCTTTAGGAAGGTATACATAATATCTTTAATTAACCTAAGCAATGACCTCCCTCCTACTTCCTACTTCCCTTTAATCTTCCGTCATTCCTTCATTCCACCTTTGCTCTTTTTTCCTCGTTCCGTTGCGAGTTCCTCGCCCGAAAACATGGGTTCCAATATCAGTTCTCTTAAAAAGGGGGCGGTAGGTGTTGGGGGAAGGGATTGGGACGATAGGATGGTAGATAGAAGTAGGATGCTCCTTACATCTTCCAGGAATTCAACCTTTCTTCCCTCCCAAGGTCTTTTTCCTCTCATCATTCCGAGACCGTCTTCCTCCTTACCTTTCGCCTACCCCCCAAACTTTGAATAAATTTCTCTCTGAGCCTTACCCTTGGGCCCATTTCCGCAGTCCTCTATAAAGTACTATGGTGGATCCCGTGGGGTCGGGTTGGTTTAGGTACTAAAGTGTTGGCTTCCCTTTCTGTTGGTCCGGGTTCGAATTCACGGCTCATCCGTACTCCACTCATTTTACCTACCTAGCCTACCTCCGCACATTGGGTTGATAAGTACGTCCATTTTCCGCTCAGTACCCAAAGCTTCCTTGACCGTAACTGTCCGTATTTTGCAAATTACCTAACCCAACTTTCCTAACCGCGAGCGTCCAATCTTCGCATGTTACTGCTGTGCTAACGGCAAAAAGTCGTCTTTCGGATCTTAATTAGGTTATGGTATCCGTAAGCCGAAAAAAATCTTGATTTGTTTTTTTTTAAGGCTTTCGCACCATTTTTATATATTTTACATGTTCATTTCGGGAAATCGTGCGTTAAAATTAGTTTTAACTCAACGTTTTAGACCTCTCAGTGGAGGATATCCAGAGAATGAGAGATCGAGACGAGGAAGTTGCTGTAATTCTCTTCATAATGATCCCAGTAAGAGGATTAAAGCATTGAGTTAAAATCATTACCCGAAAGGAACATACAATATATCTAGGTTTATTGTGAAAAAAGCAGTACCTGTGCGAGGCATGTAATAGACCTACCAAACCACCAAGATTAAATTTCACTCTTAAATTCCTGATAACCATATTACCTATACCTGATGGTTACCTGGTCTATGCTGGACATTGTGGGTGAGGAGAGGAGACTTTAAGATGAGATACGGAGGAGACAGAAAGTATGGATGGTGCGAGTAATCAGCGGGGAGGGAATGTTGAAAACAGTGCTAGAGGGTAGAAAGTTAGGTAAACGAGGTAGAGGAAGGAAGATAATAGGTTTTTTAGATAGAATGACAGGGAGTAAACCTAATTATGAATTGAATAGGGAAGTCCATGAAGGAAGGGGAGGCTGCCAGAAAGCTTCTTAAGTATTCCATGGAAACCTACCTTAATCAGCGGAATACTAAAATAATATAATGTTGCCTAGTACTCATCTGTCAGTCGACCCCTCGAAATACCATACAATAACTGCCTTTCGAAGCCCTGATATACTATGCCTCTGGATCCTCCTTTGCCTTTTTTTCATCGTGTTCCTCCTCTCAAACCTTGCTTCCATATTCTCGGCTCCGCACCCTCATAATCCCCAACTTGTATGCCCCTTTTCCACTCTTTCGTCCTCCAAAATTTTCCATTTCGTGCTCAATCTCACCCGCTTTCATTCCTCCCACCTCTTACGCGTGAAGTGCATCCCTTTCTCCTAAACTGCCCTCCCTAAAACTGTCTTCACCATCTCTTGTTCGTCTTTCGCATATTATAATAATGATGCATATTTACTCCAATCCTGTGTAAGTGCAAAAATCTCTAAGCATTAGGTAGCCTCAAGGCTCAAACACTGTATCGAGGCTGGCTTCCGTAAATAATTACATGCCATTGCTGATGTTTTTATACAATAACTGATTTTTTCCGAACATCCATTAACATAGATGGACACAAATAAGAACCATTTCATCTATGCCATTTTTTTAACAAGAAAGAATACATACATCTTTTTCACAATGCATAATGCTATAACACTTGTGACAGAGGAGACAATTTTGGAGATTTTTGTCCATAAATATGGGGTCGCAGATCCTCAGTTACTGAGCTGCTGCAACGCAAACATTTTTATGAACTTTGTAATTACCATGGAAACATTTTTTCTTGGGTATCCAAGCTTTTCGATATTTTGTTTAATACTTTGGATTTTTAAGAACAGTGTATAATTAAGGTTGAATGAAAATGTGCTATTATTACTGTCTGAAGCAATTAATCTCAAAATAGGTGATATTGTGCAATCATATTGTTGATGCTCGCTCAAATCTCGCGTTTAATTAAGCTCAAAATCGTTTTAGACTGTTATTATCAGACATTTTCTTTCATCCAACCTTAATTAATGCCCTTAATATTTTGGAGTATAAATTAAAATGTTGAAAAGGCTGGAAACATCAGAAAACCCGTTTTCACGATAACTGTTAAGTGCATTTAAGAATGATGTCTCCATGCTCCTGGGTTTCACCGCGTGGATTTTCTTTGTGACGACAGTTTCGCCGGTATTCCAACCTGAAGAGGTCGAAACTGTCGTCACAAAGAAAATCCACGCGGTGAAACCCAGGAACATGGAGACATGGAACATGGTATTCCAACCGGCGTCTTCAGGTCGAAACTGTCGTCACAAAGAAAATCCACGCGGTGAAACCCAGGAACATGGAGACATCATCTAGACAACGCCGCGGAAAACTACGCATGCATTTAAGAATGTTTTCGTTGCCATAGCTCAGTAACTAAGGAGTTGCGATCCCCATGTTTATGGACAAAAAATCCTTAAAATTGTCTTCCCTATCATCTCTTAATGTATTGCAGACTCATCCTGAAACACCCTGAAAAAATACTTTAGATCCACGTTTCACGAAGGGCACCCCTTGCGATGGATTTGACATAACGATGTGCCGGCGGAGTTTGTGCTCTCTCTTTTAAATTTCAGATTTCGCCGATCCCGTTTCCATTCCCAGGATATGGCATCAACTATGTAATTCTACGACTTTTTTTTACAAAACACACTTACAGTACAATCTCTGTAATCCTGCGAGCAGGGCTGGCGTCTTTCTTCGGCTAATATAATTTTTTCTGTTAAAAGAAAAGATTTTCAAAACTCATGGTAAGAATTTGTTTTATTTTTGAATGTTAGGTGGTCCTCACTTCATAATTTGCATTAATTATTTGGTTATGTGACCAACTGAATCGGGAAAATATATGTGTTCGGTGAAGAGTATCAGTAGTGTCTAAGGGTTCATCATGCTTTTATCGGCCATAGTCGTTATTAATAGTTTATTAATCTTAACTCACGTCCTAAGCAGTAGGGAGAGTTAGGGCCGTATTCATAGTCGACCCTGTAGGGCCAACCGACCCTGGATACGTCATCAGCCCCTACATAAACCGATCTCGCCCTACATACGCCACATCCAGCCCTACATATGGCCGTTTTTGGAACTAAGCGGGCCCTACTTGATGTAGGGTAGCTGAACCAGTCCTACACCCTACAAAAACAATATGCTCGGTCATAAATTTTCGGTCGTCTTTTCTTAGTTTCTTAGTTAGTTCCATTACACCACCAGAGTGTAAAATTGGCGCTGCGCCATCATCTACGTCATCTCAGAGAACTTGACGACGGAATTACCCCCCACCACTTATGTAGGGTCGACTGAGAAATGCATGTAGGGGCCTTTTGTTATGTAGGGACGGATATGTAGGGTCGACTAAGAATACGGCCCTAAGCGTCACAATATGAATTTCATTGCAAAATTATTCCTTAAAAATCTTTTTGAGCATTGTGCTTGTTTCCCAAACGTTTTCAATAATCCGGCGTATTCTACAATTCGGCTATGCCACGGCTGCGCATGTGTCAGATTGCCGAGAAAAATTTACCTTCGCTGATGTTCTTTAAAATTGATTCCTCCCAAGAACGGAGGATCCATTGTAAAACGAATAACAAATGAATGGAATAGATAAAAACATATAAGTGAATAATAAATATCGTAAATATTTTAGACACTGTGGTTGCTAGGAATTTCGTTTGAGCGGGGTCTAAACCCGGGGAGGAAATTTTTTGAAACAGAAGGTACTAAGTGGACGATTTTAAACTAATTTTAACACTTTTCACAATCGAAAAAATTTCATTTGTCAAAGATATCCTTTGTAAATTGATGAATTTTCAATATCTTCCTTTCTTTTATGAAGGAAAGTAATTGTGCGATGGTGGTTGGCGTAACATGGTGAAACTCCTTCCTGATGCACAAAGGTTAAGAAAATACTTAGCTGTTTCACAAAATAAAATATATTTGCGACCGGTTTCGATACAGCGTATCATCATCTGGCTGGACGCCAGATGATGATACGCTTTATTTTGTGAAACAGCTAAGTCTTTTCTTAACGAAAGTAATTGTGTTTTTATATTTCCGGGCCTACCCCCTCGGTATGCCACTGATTTAAGAGTCTACGGTATTCAAATAATGCCAACGCCACTTTATTCGCCAGGAACATCTTCATAAATAACGACTAGAGAAAAAGAGATTACCCCCTTGGAGAGTTGGGCTTCGCATTTTGAGAACTAACTCTAATTGGTTGTGTGCATTACCTGTCGACGCATAAACCGTTTCTATCAAAAACCACCCAGCAATGGCTACAATAATTTTTTAAATCTGAGGCCTACTCAAGATTACAGAGTACAGAGTGAAATGTACCCTTTTTTACCTATATCTACCTATCTATGCTTAAATTATTTTTTCAATTCAGGGCCGACTCAAGATAAAATTAGCTGAAGACCACAGACTGGAGCGTATATATGCAATGCATGTAGTAATTGCGAATTAATTCAACCCATGTCATCAAGGATTAGGAATGTTCCACCTGAGTTTAAACCGAGTGCGTAAACTTCCCTCATCATTGAGCACTCAACCACGTAATTGCCTCGTTTCTGGCCCATCTCTCAACTTCATGCACGCAATGAGGCCTCCCACGTGAAAACTTATCCACTGTAAAGCTTCATACTAGTTTCCTATATCCTAAACCTATTACAAAGTCAACCATAATATCATCAAGCATTATTATGCGTTCAAAAATTTCCATTTTTCCATTCTAACCACACTAGTAGATGGCGTATGCTACATGGGGAACTGTAGGTAGATGCGAATTTGACGCGCTATGAGAGTTTTCGGGAATGCTGAAGTTGAGACGGCAGGGATAAGAGCTCTCTAGAGAGTTGCAGATTGAGTTGAGGAGCAGTTACGAGAACGTTGAGAGAGCAGGGAATAGCGAGAGATGAAAACGAAAAAGGAGAAATTGCAGAGGAAAATGGAATCCATAGGAAAGACTACGAATGAATTGAAAGTACCAAGGATTTAACTCAATTATTCCTTTAATTTTTTTAAACAGAAGTTGGAGATGAACTAGAAATACCGGTTTAAAAAAATAATCACGCGGTATTAACGCGCGAGCAAGTATTACTAAGGTCACCTATTCCTACCGTGGGTCTTCAGTGCATTGTAATATTTAATCAGCCATATAAAAGCGATATAAACACGCGACTTTGTTTGCCAGAACATTAAACAGCTTGTATGATTAATCTGGGAAATAAACACTAAATATTTCGTAGTTCACTTTTCATAAGTGGTCCGGATAAGCTTGTAGTGTCATGTTTAAAATTTTTATTTTCCCGAAATTGATGGAATCGATTTTAGTCGATCGATTGTTGATTCCGTTCCCGAGCATTTGACATTTAGAATCGATTTTTCCTTATTGTTATGATGATACATCTTATGATAAGTGGCACATTGTGGTGTAAATTCTTAATATTGTTAATTATCACTACAAAAATCTCAAGTGGGTTATTTCTATTGGCCAGTTTCGTGCCCAAATTCTAACAGATCGAAATTCACGAAATATTTAATGAGTAAAATTACTGAAGTTAGTTTTGAATATAGTGTAAATTTTTAGTGAATTAGAGTTGAAAGTTAACTTTTGTAATAAGTAAGAATTAAATTAAATAGTAAACTAAATTTTAACAATCAATTATAATCGTTAAACTTTTAAAATCATTATTCCCAATTACGACTCAACTATCACCTAACTAAGTCAACATTCGAGATGAAAAACTGAAATCGTAAGTGAGTAAGTCTAGGCTCACGCGCACGAAAATACTGTTGATTAAATACGTTAAGGAATTGAATGCAAAAGTTTATTAAAAGATGACCAGTTTAGTTCATTTTGTTAAGGAGTGAGGCAACATTCACAAGGTATTTATGCCAGCGATGCTATCGAATTCCAGACACAATGTCTGGATATATTTTCATATATATCACCAATTCCTGACACTATGTCTGGATTCCAATGGGTTATTACTTACTTTCTTACTCCCGTGGCCATTGAAACCTTGATGGTCTTTGGTCTCACCATCCAAGCGCCTCCATATTCTACGGTCGCCTGCCATATTCAGCTGGGCTTCCATCTTCCTCATATCCTTCTCTACTTCGTCGTTGCAGAACATTCTCGGTATTCCTAATGGTCTTGTACCTTCCCCTTTAGAACTTGCTTTCACATTGTCTCTTCCCTTCTTCTAGAGACGTGAACCAGCTATCTTTACCTCCTGCTTCTGATGATTTCCACGACATTTGGTCCTTTGTACAATTCTCTTAACTCTTTTTTTCTAATTCTGCATGTTTCTCCTTTTTTAATGGGAAAGAAAATTCTTCGCAAAACTATTCTTCGTATTCTTTGTCTTGTTTTCGAACGTTATGAGCTCCTTTTGTTATGTTTTGTAGAAATCCATGCTTCAAAACTATTTAATAGTATAAGCATGACTATTGTTTTGTAAATCCTAATTTTTATTCATTTCAACAGGAGATTTTGTAAATAATTTTACTAAACTCCAGTATGACCGTTCAGCGGCTGGAAATCGGGCGCCTATTTCTATCTCTTCTTTGCTGCCGTTCATTAACAGTACTCCTAGCTGGACTACAACGGTTTATTGCAACGTCTACTTTAATAAGAACTAAAGACACGTTTCGTAAAGAACATGAGACTGCACTTTAGGCGCACTGATGTATTCCTTCATTCAATTCCGTCACTATTAAAGTGCCATCAATTTTTCAACCCATACCTTTTCCCACCATTCGTCCCTTATCACAGAAAAAAAAATTCTCCGAATATATATTTCAGGCGTTCCCTACGGTACCATTCCTCCCATCGGCTTTTCATCATCCGATGGGAGGTATCCCATGTGCGAAAACGTACGGCGAAGATTTGCATTCGTCTCCGCATCGCATGGACCCGGGCTGGGTCATCCGAGATATTTCCCATGATCCCATATTCGTATATGTGTATGCTTTTTTTCGAACGGCTTTTGCATGGAGGAAGATTGAGGCGTTCGGATGTGGAATTTTCGTACAAGCATGAGGAATGGAGGGATTGATATGGACCCCTGTTTCCGGATAGAAATTTTGCTCCTCCCGTTGTCAGGTTGTGTCATGATTTATGGTACCGTATACCGGCAAATACCTCCAATATATTAAGACATTTTGCCTGGAATTCGATGGCGTCGCTGGCATGAATGCTTTGTGAACGTTGCCTCACGAGTCGCCTGCACCCCTAATCAAAACATGCTAAATTGGCAATCTTTGATTAAACTTTTGCATTTCATCCGTAAACATATTTCCTTGTCATTGTTTTTATGCGCTTGGCCATGGGCTCAGGGTTGTTTGTGTTCCCAGTTTTACATCTTTCCCAGGGTTGGGAAAGGAATAGGGATAAGATTAAGATTTCTACTGATGCCAATGTTCATTATCAACTAATTTCTCGTCGATTATTTAAAATTTACGCATTTCATCTCCTCAGTATCTCAGTTTTTCATAATGGTTGACTTGGCTAGGTATAATTGGAGACATATGTGGAGTTAACGATTTTAAAAGACTAGCGATTAAAAATCAATATTTAAAAATTTAGTTAACTATTTTATTCAATCGTTACTTTTTATAAAAGTTCAATTTTATTGACTTTTGCAATCTAAAAGATTGCTGTAACTGATTCAATACTAACTTCTGTTATTTTATCCTTTAAATTTTAATTTTGATCTGCTCGGATTTGGTCACGAATTTTGTCCGATACGAAAAGGTGAAAATAAAAGTTCAAGTGACAACATTTCACCTCCATCCAACAGTGTGACGAATAACTAATATGGTTGTATTTTTTCAAAACATAAGGGTTAGTAGCGGAGGTTGTTAGTAATATTTACACTGTTGTTAATGTTTGGAAGGAAATTTCTTAGCTTTTCTACAAAAACACACACTTTATTGCCGACTAGTTTCGGTTACACTGTACCATTTTCAAGACTAGTCTTGAAAATGGTACAGTGTAACCGAAACTAGTTGGCAATAAAGTGTGTGTTTTTGTAGAAAAGCTAAGAAATTTCCTTCCAAACATTAAATATGGAATTCTACAAAGTAAAGGCCTCAACAATTCAGTGCACACTGTTGTTATATTTTTACTTTTGTGTTGCATAGGGACATGATTCATTTATCAACGAACTTGAGTCCACGGACACTACAGGAGAGTAATATTGTGTGTTTACTCTAGAAAAAGTTTGTTTTATTTGTCATTGGTCATTCTGTAACTAGTCATAGTGTATCACCATGTCCTTTACCAACTGTCATGTCCATGGACTGCAGAGTACTTGCATTTTATAGGCGTAAAAGAAATTTTAATTGTAATTAATAAAAGGTGCAGAGTTTCCTCTTTTCACTTGTCCACGGACATGACAGATGATTTTGGCTCTTTCAAATTATTGGACTAAACTTTTTCCTCTAGCATTACAACATTCACTAAACGAAGTATGAACTCAAACAATCCTATATTGCTGAAAATCTCTACACACTGGTTGTTCAGGCCTGACGCGATCTCCTATGAATAATTCACTTTGTGTCCACGGACATTACTTTTTTGGGTAGGACAAATTTGTTTTTCTTTTGCAAAAATATTATGAAATAAAAACAAGCCAAGAAACTCTTTTAGAATGTTTATGTTATTGTAACTTGTTTAATGATAGATTTTATGACGCATTATTTAGTAAAGGTCGTTTACACAATAAGCACATTTTTTTAAAAGCTATGCGGTACTGTCCACGGACATGACGAATCTTAGTCTGTGGACATTAAATTTGCGTAGTATAATTTTCTTCTTCACCAATTCGCCATTAAAAGTAGAAAAAGGATACATAGTTCAATAAGTTAGTTTAGTTTTGTTTGAATATTAATGTTTTTTTATGGCAGCCCTTGGACATAAGTTTGTACGATTACATGAGCATGACCCACAAGTATCAACCGACTTCTGTAATCGATACAGGAGGCACCTTAAATCCCTGAAGCGGAAGCAGTAAGTTAGTTTTACGAGTATGGCACTATTGACAAACTTTCAAACTATACTAGAAATGAATTTATCAAATATAATACCAGTAGAAGCACAATGTGAAAGCTGGTTAGGTACTGCGGACAGCAGAGGACGGATGTAAGACACTAGTTTCGAAATGAGAGTGTCGTTAACGTTTGATGACTTTTTATGATAAATTAAATATACAATTCTTTAACTTGTTTGCATTTCCTTTTTGCAACTTCAAAAAAATAAATTTTGACATTATTTTACGATTTTTTTTAATTAACGTAAAAAAAATGATTTAACTTTAATCCTTTACTTTAGTTCAGAAAAGTACTTGTAACTTCATCCAGTTGCTTTTTACCGTGATTTGTCTAACTTTAGCATGTTAGTCTTCTGATAGCTTTCCCAATTCAGGGAAGTGCTCATCCAATACTAAAACATAAGCGTATTAAGAACACGCTCTCAGTGTAAGGTGGACTGCTCCTTTACCAGGGTCATCTTGCACTTCGACGATTTTTACTTGGCGGCATTGTTTTTACTTGGCGGCATTGGCAACGATATTTAAACCTCGAAAATTTCGACTACTTGCGAAAATCTCTATGCTTTAAGCCATCATTCTCCGCCCGCAGTAAGTTGTCTACTGCGCTGATTTCTGCTGATAATGTAAAAAAATCACGAATATTATGTCATGTATAATTTTTGAAAACGCAATTAGTCCATCGTACGTTATAAATTCAATAATTTAATTATCTGAGTTAGGTACTCCAAAGCGGACAATGGAAAGCCTTTTTACATAACTCAACAAAATAAAAAAGCCGAATATATGAGGCAGTGAAATAGATTACCAGTATTGAACTCGATTGAATAATTCCAATATTTGATTGATTTCTTTTTAAATGCTGCCACTAATTGTAAGAAGTACTTTAGTGGATTCTGCCCATCTCTGAAGTATATTTGAGAAGCCATAGGGGAAGATATTAATATTCGTTTTGCGGTTTTTAAATGTTAGTTATACATTTCCCTAAAGTGTTAAGATTCGTCTTTCTATGTTAGTTTTGCACCTGTAGTGATAACGGTGATTTCGTTAATATTTGGGAAGAAACTTGACATTATCTTTGGGCGTTCCTCGAGTATTGGGAATTCGGAAATTCCAATATCGACGTATTTGAGCCGGCAGAATACTTGTATCATCACTTTTCCCTCCCTTCCTTACTTTCCCACATATTCCTCAAATGCTGAAACACTCGCTGGAGCCTGGAAGATGAGACATCCTCTCTCTTCGCACATCATTAGTCAATCTTCTACATCATTTCTACTGTATAGATACCTTTTTCTCAACTTGTACGCAACCAAACTCTACAAATGAGGTACCAAAATGCATAGAATTTATTAGAGAACATGCGACGGCATATCTTACTTCCTAAATATTGCTATTGTTTCTTATAATTGGTTTTTAAATAATTAAAAAAAAACAAAAACAAAACAAAAACAAAACAAAAACAAAAAAAAACAAAAACCGGTAAATATTCCTGACGTTAACGGCGCACAAACTGATACATTTGTTTATTTGCAACAATATCTCGCATTCTTTAAATAACTTTTATCAAAATTCGGCTGATTCCACATTCAAGTCTCCTGTTGATACGTACCTAAGTATGAGTCATCATGTGCGTTTAACAGAGGATAGTGCAATTACTTCCAATGTTGTGTTTAAAGAGGTCCTCTGACCTCAATTTGTACATGAATATTCCAATTAAATTTGTACATAAGACACTGCCATTTTTTCTAAATTTTAAAATTAGAAACGCGCCTATCCCTCTGTGGACCTGCATTGAAAAGAGCGGGGGAAGCCCGCTGGGAGCGGGGGCATCACGCTCGTAATCCTAAGATTGGTTTGACGCAGCTCTCTATTCCTATTTCCTATCCGCTACCCTTTTCATATCGACGTATTTCATCTCTTTTACATCCTTTAAAAACTGTTCTATGTAACTCATTCTGGACCATCCCTTACCTCCCTTCCACCTCTCCTTCTACTGTTATTTTAATCCAGACATCATATCTCATTATTTTTACCCGTCTTTTCCTAGTCACCTCGTTTTAGAAGACCTTTCTTTTTTGCCACTTTTCTTAGCACTTCCCCATTACTTACTAGGTTGATCCATCTTATCTTCATCATTCCTCTGTAGCACCACATTCCGAATGCTTCCACTCTTGACTATTCTGCTGCTGTCAGCGTCCAAGCCTCGCTTCCATTGAGAAACGCGCTTCATCTTTAGCATCTTCTTTCGCCTGCGGGGTAAAGTTCATGTATCGAACACGAGTAGAACCTGGCAGAAAATAGACCACCTGGGAATCTTCTCCCGGAGTAATAACCAAAGAAAACATAGGCAGAATAGCCCAGATGAAGTGAGCATTCCGCCAAAATAAAGATCTACTTACGGCAGGAATTTAAACATAGAAGAAGGGAAAAAATATATCAGAACTTACATTATGTTGTATGGTTCTCTTCGGGAGTGAGGCATGAACAATGGCTGCAGCGGAGAAATCAAGTGTAGAGGCCTTCGAAATACTCTGGCACCAAATAGTTACCAGTGCCAGTAACTATGCGCAATTTAACTTTTCTTATGCGCCAACACATTTTGCTGAATCCTTGAAAGTAGATTCATTGCTTTAAATACGATGGTTTATTGATACGATGGTCTGATACGATATTTTGTCTCCTTATAATCAGCTCATTTCTTTGCTGATGAGTAAAGACTCAAAAGTAGGTCTTCCACGCCTAAAGGTTTCATGGCTTCTCTTCCGCTTTTTTATCGGGTTATTAGCCAAGATGGCTCCATGCCATGGCGACCAACCGCAGCGCACATGTTTACAAAACATCATCGCTCCTATTCCCATTGGGTCGCTTGTTTTTCATCGCAGATTTGGGAGATGGAGGAGGAGCTTTCAGCCCCCTATGCGTTCCAATGCGCCCCACAGGTTATTTACATTCCCATAGTGCCCTTGGGTTCGCTGGCCCGTGACGCCTAACGCAATCGAGTGGAAAGATTATGATGGCATGAATTTAACGAAGTTTTCAAAACCTTGACTCGTTCGTTGGGTTGTAAAATGAAATGAAGCGTGTGCTATTCACATTTCTAATCCGTCAAAGTGCTTTATAGCTGAACGAGCAGCTAGAAAAAAATTCTCCAATTTTAAGAAAATTTTCAGTCAATTTCCTATCAAAATGAGTAGAAATCAAATAGTGGGTATGTGTACGTATTAAATCTTTCGGAGTAGTTCTATGACGGAACGATCGGGTGGTAACTTAAACAAAATTCCCAACAGAAGGGCATTTACCGAAAATTACTCATATAAATCGTTGAAAGTTTTATGTTTGCTTTTGTGCTGCATTCATGGCATTTATAATTTTGATATTTTTATGTATCGTGAATCAAGAGTTAAAATAGCGATAAAGATGTTGCTGGGGCCGTAGTTTTTCTGTGCTTGAATCGAATACGAATCATGCATTCTGTTATACTAATCTCAGATAGAGAATTCTCAACTGCAAACAGGTTGGCAGCTTGAAAATTTGAAGGATGAAATCAAATACAGGGTGTTTCCAAAATAATATACCTACATATTTGGAATGCATCTTTATCAAAATTTAAGACATAAGAATATGAAACTTCACACACACATCTAATAATCTCTCAAGGACAGATTAAAAATGTTCAACATGTCTTCCAGCGGCGATATATTGAACATGTGTAATCAGAGTCAGTTTTGGCAGAGTTCGTCCCACTTTAACTATGTTTATGTTGTGGATGGTATGAACATAAAGTCAACAGACGAAGTGAAGTGCCTAGGAGTTACAATAACCTCGAACCTATCGTGGGGAACACGTATAAGAAATATTTGCGGCATAGCCCTGAAGAAATTAGGATTCGTCAAGCCTATTGTTGGAAGATTTTCGGATGAGAAAATAAAAGAAAGGTGTTATTTCACACTCGTCAAACCACACCTTGAATATACAGCGAGCGTATGAGATCCGGTGCAGAAAGGCTTAATCCGCGAACTGAACAAAATACAAAGGAAGGCTGCACGGTTCGTCAAAAACCGCTACGGGCGTACAGACAGCGTTACCCAGATGTGAAGCGAATTAGGCTGGAAGCCGCTGGAGACTCGGAGGCTGCGCGCTAGGCTTAGATTGCTTAAACAACTGAGAATGGATAAAGAGCGACACGGAGAACGTAATATTAGAGCCACACTAAATTTTCAAGTCCGACAGAAGCGATATGGGAATTCGTTTGTCACCTGAACCATAAAGGATTTCAATAATTGCTAGTCGTAATTTACTTAGAGCACTTCCTTTTTATTTTTAAACAGCTGGTGTCCTAACACCCCCTGCCACGCGCCTTTTAATTCGCGAATTAATATAAAAAAGAAAGGAAAGCTGAGCGATTCGTCTTAAACTGCTATGGGCATGCAGAGAGCGTCACACAGAAATTAAACGAATTGAGCTGGGATCCGCTGGAGTCTCTGATGCCTCTACGCGCTGGGCTCTGAGAAGGAGGTTAGTTGGACGTCCTATGCAAGAAATAATTGTACTCGCTCAGATAAAGCTCTAGTACTCACTCTTAGTATTGCGCAAGAACGTAGTTCAAATCTGATGATAGAGTTTCAAAGTCAGATTAATCACTTATTTCGCGATAGATTAGCTTACGATCACTCAGAAATTCGCGCAAGCTATTTACTACTGTTTCTTTAATCAGCATGGCTGTAATTTGTATAAAGATTGCATAAAGGCTAAGGTATATAATGAAATGAAATAAGCTTGAATGGTAAAATCGGGAATTTTGTAAAATTGTAAATGTAAAAAAGCAAAAGTGGTAAAGTTGACCAAAAAAATCATTTTAAAACACTATTCCAACTGAGGCACTGTAGGATTACGAATAGTTAAAAGAAAATTAATAACTCATGAGTCTGTCCAGAGTTATATGAAAAACAGTTGATACAAATAAAAAATAGCACCATGAGATTATAAATAATAGAAATGATTTAAGTATTAAGAGCATTATACAGATAAAAATCTATTATAGAAAAAAATATTAGAATGCCATACATAACGTAATGACAATTTAACTATAATATAATAGAGTAAGTTATTAGAATTATAGGTATCCACAACACTATCAAAATGTTAAAAAATGAGCTCACTTCATATCCTATGAATTGTATTCGTAAACTTCACTCAAAAGTCTAGAATGGAATTTTGATAGACATTACATGGCCATTTAATTAAAGATAATTCCCTATTTCATACAGGAAACTATTTTTTAATAACTGGACCTCATACCATAGACACATGATCAAGAAAAGACACTACTGTCCTTAAGAAATAGTTTAGTATTAAGGGAATGGGTAGGGGAAGTAGTTACGCAATTATTTAGGTCAGGGATTTTTCAAATAATTTAATGAATTCAGTAGTTCTGATATTTTATTATGACAGGTTATAACATGGACATTTGCGATTCCATGAAATTATTTTGGGTAAACGTATAGTAATTTATTTTATGATAGTGAATTACAGCATAGGTTTAATGTCGGCCATTTTCGGAACGAAAAAGAAAAAGTTTGATTGACCAAACCAGTCCAGCCATAAAATTTCATGCATATAACCAGGTTCTCCAGTGAAATTTTACAAAATTCCTGGTTTATCTTTCGTGATTACCGCGGTGGATAAGCATTTTAAAACATGAAAAATTACCTGCATAATTTTAAATAATATTATATTCATGTATTATTTTACGTGCTTAATTTAAAGACTTACATTTAGAAATAGAATTTTACCCTCAATTTATTGGTCTTGATTATTGGTAATGCCTCTACTTACTAGGCTTACAGTATGATGAAATACTGTACTGAGTTTTAGAAATCGGGTGTTGAATGGGAAAATTTTTACGCGAAATGAATTTGAAATTAAATTACTTGAAATTCTAGGTTTGAGCAAAATTTCACGAATAATTCATGCAAAATTCTAGGGGCTAAAAATTCACGCAAAATTCCCAATGTTCCCTGTCGCTGAACACCCTGTCAAATCGCCTACCTGTTGTACATCCAGAAATGATAATAAGTACACGGAAAAAAATGTTTAGTTAGAACTATCGAATTCTGATGAAATTTATCAAACTTTTGGGTTCATATGGCACATTGAAAAATTCAGTAATTATTACCAAACCAGTTTGATAAATTCTATCAAACTGATTTGGTAATTGTTACCGAAATGGCTACAGCAGTTCGATAAAAACTATCAAAATCGAAAGTGTAAAAAAATCGCCGTAGCGTGCACATGTGAAAGATTTTCAACCCAGAAAACACTATTATGTTTGAAAATAATAAAGTTAGGAGTTTGGCGTAAGTTTCTGCAAACAAAATACAAAAAATAGTGGAAAAGTAACAAGCCTGCATGAAGCATTGAAAGTGGGCCCTCCGCGTGGTAGCAACGGACTCTAACAACTAGTCTAAATCGGTTGTCATAATATTTGCCAACTTAAACGCTGTAATATATTATTATTGAAAGTATTTAACCTTTGTTTTGATATGTGAATAAGGTGTGACTACAGTTTCCCTTTGTATGCTTAAGAGGAATACTTGATGCACACAATTGCATTACGTAGTTACTCCATATGAATATCTAGTGCAGATGCGCAAGAAAACTTTATTTGCAGGCTTATTACATCGATATAGAGATGGCTTTAACGTGCTGGGTGATATCCTCAGCATGGATTGGGTCTAGTATCACGGCTTTTATCACATGTTATTAAACATGATCGCGAATGATTATACCTAAGGAATACCTCTAATTAAAGTTTTAATGTGTCGAAATACACAAACATCTCCTTACAGCTTTAATATCTATGATAATATGCGATTAAATCAATGTCTTTGATGCACCAGCTAACGGGTAGTATTGCAATTTAAAGCAGGAAAAAAAAACAGAAAAATGAACGTAAACAAAATTAAAACGTTATCGCCATCACAAATAATGAAAACAAAATCATTTCTACCAACCTATCTTTTATGTAAGGCCTGTTTAAGAATCTTTCAACTGCAAATGTGTATTGGTATAAACATAAGAGGAACGATAGACCGTTCGATAGATTACGAAACACTTGGTAAATTCTATCAAACCAAATTCGCATAGCAATGTAGAGTTTGATAATTTTTACCAAACAAGCAATCACCTACGTAAAATTAATCATAACTTCGATAAAAGCTATCAAACTCAGAATCGTATTGAATTCATTCGGTTATTTTTACGAAACTCTTCCGTACAATTGACCAAACGATGCAATACCAAAATGTTTGATGAAATATATCAAGAGCTCACGCTAGCGTTTGGTAAAATAAATCAAGTGCTTAATAATTTGCATCAAAGTTTAAGTATATTTAACAAAAATACTCCCTATCACACCTGTTCGATAGTATTAATCAAATCTTTTTTTTTCCGTGTACGTACACCAAATAAGATATTTAACACGGATTTCGAAATGTAGCACCAATAAACTCGTTCTTCGCCTGAGACTCAAAGCTCGTTCATTATTTGCCGGAGGAAATTAAAGCCCGCAGAAAAGGATCTCTGAATAACGGGCTCCATCGGCGAGACAAGAAAAAGCGGGAGAAGGCCTAAGGGAAGGAATCAAATACGGCAAACGAGATTCGAGCATTCGACCTCATTGGATTTTATTGGTCCACACTGTTTGCAAATTCTGCGGGAACGAAATTCAATATCACTTCCCAAAGGAACAGAGGGCGCAATACAATATGCTGCCGGAGAGAATTGGAAGAAAAAAGGTAGGGAACATTTAAAGCAATGAGATGGGGGCTATTTCAAATCTGTTCGGGAACAATATCTCACAATCATTACCGGAGATGGATTCTCGTCTCATGCCCTACTAGATAAAATCATATTTTCCTAACCCATATTGCGTAGGAAAGATTTCATATACGTGCTCTTTTATGAAAGAAATATTTTATACACAGATGAGAATAAAGAGTATAAGATTATTATTAAATAAAACGATGAAATGGTGGCTTCTTAAATAATATTCCCGAAAAATATCGCCCAATCATTACCCGGGCTTTTCTTCACACAATGCTAGATAAAATCGTCTACTCATAAAACGATATCCTCTTTGTCACTCTGAAAGCTGTCCGGGAACAATTGAAGAGAGAATTGGAAGAAAAAAGGTAGGGAACATTTGAAGCAATGAGATGGGAATGACTGTTTCAACTCCATTCGAGATAAAATTCTTCCAATCATTACCCGACATATATTCTTATCTCACGTTCTACGAGATGAAATCATATTTCTGCAACCCAGATAGCGTAAGAAAGATTTCATATGCGTGCTCTTTAATTAAAGAAATATTTCATAGACAGAAGAAAATATAGAGTAAAGGAATATAATAAAATAAAATAAATTACTTTGTTCTATTCCACACTTTACACTTTAGAGAATAACTAGGCTAGCAGCATAATATGTTCAATTCAAACGGTCCATGTCAGCGAACACACTCTGGTTACTGGTCAATATAACCACTCGCGCGTTTTGCTGTGAGTGCTTCGGGACATTTTGACAATTTCGAGCGGGAATAAGCGACGACTCACTCGGAAAAACTCTACGGCGGGAATGATAGTGCACTGGTGACAGCCATTGCCACTCTGGGATAGAAGCAATTCCATTGCTTCGGAGCTGATGTTCAGGGTCATGTCCAGGCCAGGCTCTAGACAAAATAACAATTATTCAGAAGTCGAAACGCTGAGAGGGTAGGCGAAATGCAATTGCTCATTGTAATGATACGCCTTCCGGCAACACGTACTGAATATTATTTACGACCCGAGTTTCTGCATCTTATGCTATCATCAGGTGACCCGTGCTATTTTAAATAAAATGTGGAATAGAACAAAGTAATTTATATTATGATGAAGCAGTTCCATAAAATAACGTCTGAGACCGTGTCTTATATTAGAGGAATATAATGATATGCACCAGTAAAATTGCGGATTTTCAAATTATATTCGAGAAAAATATCACCCAATCATTACCCGGGATAGCTTTCCTTCTTACACAATGCTAGATAAAACCATCTGCTCATAAAATGATATCTTAATCCTGTCACTCTTAAGACTTTCACTATTCGTCACTCTTAAACCTGTGTGTGTTACGAAACTTTTGCCATTTTAACACTTTTATCCATACCATCTCATATAAGATTGGAAAATATTTGCCAACTGATTTAAATCCAAGTAGTTTAAGTTAAAATATTAAGTTTTCATGGAATTTATGCTTGACTGGTACAAATAAATGTAATAATTTATAATTGCACGTCATTACTAACAAACGCTTCACAAATGGAAGAAATTTGTACATTTTTTATGCGTTTATAGGTTTTGCGACAATTATAAGGATTACTTTGCGGTAATCTGAGAAAATTTACTATATGTACCTATATTAACAGTCAAAGATAATAAACCGCCGGTACGGAGTACATTAATTGGAACCTGTTGTCATACATGGTGGTCGATCAAATCTCAACAAAAATATAAACAATTGGAAACAGAAAACAAAGATTAATAAATCCTGGAAGATCCATTCATAAAAAAATCGATGATGCAGATTTAGTATACTGCAATTTCCCAGGAATATCTCAAATAATTCAGCGGTTGAGATTGCTCATATTGCAACAAGGTAGTAGAATGAGCTTGTATGTAAAGTAAAACTGATTTTCGCTAAATATTCTTGCACAATATTTTTTCTACTAAGCTCAAGTTCCATAGCTTCATTAAAGATGGTGACTAGCGTGTTAGCTAGTCTCAACGTGCTCGGGTCCATAACCTCAAACAATGGCTGGTACTGTTAACATGGCACTATCTCATTAGACAAGTTAAAAGACGCTACTTCCATTTTATTTTGAGCTCTGGCTACATCATAAACGTAAAACGGAGGAAATCGTATAATATAAAAAACACTCATACACCTTCTCATTTAATTTTGAAAGAATTTCATAAATTTGGGACATATATGTCCCTTGGACCTTAAAGGGATAAAAGGTGAAAAACCGGACCCGTACTTTCATAACATGAGTTACTACGAACGTGCCTGCCAGGTTATTAGAGGAATATTGTGGTATTGATGTGATATTATTCATGCCTACATCTACATAATGCCCCGCAAACCGCCTAAGCCTTTCAGCGCCTGATCCCATATTCCTTCCCTTCATATTCAAGGTGCGGTCGGAAGAGTGCGTATTTATATGTTGTGGATGGTTTTAATATAAATGCGACAGATGAAGTGGAGTATCTGATAGTGACGATAACTTTGAACTTATTGAAGAGAATACAGGTATGAAAAATTTTTGATAGAGCCCTATAGAAGCTAAGATTCGTTAATGGTGTTGTGGAACTATTTTTTGATGAGAAAGTAAAAGAGAGGTGCTATTTCGCACTCGTCCGACCACACCTTGAATATGCAGGGAGGGAATATGAGATCAGGCGCAGAAAGGCTTAATTCGTGAACTAAATAAGAACAAGAAAGGAAAGCTGAGCGATTCGTCAAAAACTGCTATGGGCATGCAGAAAGCGTTACACATATATTAAACTAATTAAGCTGGGAGCTGTTGGGAGTCTCTGAGGCTATGCGCTAGGCTCTGAGAATTTAGGAACATAATTTTATAATAGAAATTCGTTTGTCCCCTGAACAAGTAGGATTTAAATAAATGCTAGGAGGGACCTCGTATCCGTATTCATTATATTTTTACGTATTTATATATTATTTAATAATTATTTTTTTACGTATTGTTTTAGAATATTTACCAGTATTAAAAGTGGGTCTGTATCCCATGCTGTTGAATGGCATTGCTTGTGACGATGACATTCAGTCTCTCCCAAAAGGAAAATTTGTCCGCAAACGAAATTGTAAGCGATTCAAATGAGTGGTTTTTAAAAGCTATTCCTTAGGAATTAATTTCATCCTTGAATTATTTCCGTGCCTGATTTTCTTTATTTCTGCGTAAAATAATATAGAGAGTTGTTGCAGACTTAATTTCATGGAACTCTAACATTATTATAAATTTAAGTTTATGGTTGACAAAATATTTCAAGATACCAATACAACTAATTAAGAGATTTTACGGGCCTCGTGAGTGGATTTCTGATGATTTTTCAGGTTAATACAGAAAAAATATAAGATATCCATGTTAGTGTGGCAAAAGACGAAGTGTTTCATTTATTTAGCTTATAGTTCCTTGTGCTATCGTTTCGTTCAGGAAATTTCCTTGTGTAGTCCACATATAGTTCATAATATAACTGAGCTGCTACTTTGCCAAGTTTTTGCAACTTGTTTGTGCTTTCTGTATTCATACCCAAAACATCTCCTAGTCCATGGGCAACTGGAGACGGTCGAACCATTCGGTGACACAGTGATATGAGAATGCGGGCTCTCATGGACAGAACAAACATCCGGGAAGCTGAGTGGTTAAACAACAGTACGTCATCAAAAATAGTCCCGCCTCAGAGAATGAGTTAGTGTGCCATCGGTTGTATGGTAGCGAAAATAATTGCACAAGATACTCGGTTTTTCAACGCAATAACATAGTACAATAAATGCGCCATCCCCAAGTATTGTCAACAGGGAAAATAGCTGTACAGCATTTACCTTGCGGAAGCGTGTTCTCGTCACAACCAGGAAACAAGTCCAAAATAAACCTCACAATGTACGTCAAAGATAGGGTGTGGGTGTGGAACAAGCTCGTGAGAGTGAAGTGAGTGAATCAAGTGAGGAGGTGCTGGAAAGAGCATTATTGAGTACAATACAAGAGAGGAGGTGATTGCGTTGGGTATATTTTAAGAGGGATGGGAATTTTAAATACTGCAGTCGAGGAAACTGTGGAAGGAGAAAAGAGAAGTGGAAGAAGAAGGCTGATGATGACAAACGTAGTGAAGTTGAAAAGAAAGTGTATGGAAACCAAAGAGGAGACCTTGGATACAAGGAAGTGGAGACAGCTTTGGTGTTTGGGACCTGCCAGTGGGCAGAAAATCAGTTGATGATGACATCAAAGGAAGTTCTAATGGAGTGACATCAAAGATGTAAGCGAGTGTGATTTTAATTTCCACTCCAAAGGCGAAAAGGAACGGAGATAACCACAAAAACTTCGTATCTTATGTTCGGTTCTGTGACCAGGAGCAGTATTACATGGAGCTGGAGCTGCCGTTTTTGTACTTAAATTATTATTGTATAACCACCGATAACTATAGTATTAGTTAATCAAGTGTTAAAAATATAATATTCTTCATTCAAACAATATGGAGAGGGGTAATTTCGATTGCTTTTCAGATGGGTGTTACCCTGAGTCGGATTCAAAGTTGAGCGACCAGTATGATTGAACACCTTTAGCAAACTATAGGTTTGTAAGATCCTCGCGTTTTTTCCGTATAATAAGCGATCATTTTGAATTAGCCACATCAGAGAGTGAGCAAATACTGGTAAACACTGCCAAAGATTTTTTTTTCAATATTTGGAGTCGGGATCCGTAAAATAATATAAACCTCCTTGAAATCTCAATTTAGCGTAGCCCTTCTTTGTAAAACGTCTTCTCTCTTAAAATTTCTTACACATAGTAACGGTGGGTAGCGTTCTTTTAAGCAAACAATATACTGTCTATTTTTTTTCCTTATCTTGACCTCGTTTGATATAAATTTTCATGTTAACCCTCCGACTCCACCTGGGGTCTTTTTTGACCCCAAGGTTGATAAAACGCCTGCAATTTTTTACTCAATTAAGGGAATCTTGCTATGTTACAGATATGCCTTCCCGCATGTTTTTTCTATAAATTCATACTATTTTGATATTAAATTTTTCAGTTATTCATGGATGGGAATATTTTTCACGAGTGGGGTCAAATTTGACCCCAGGTGGAGACTGTGTAGGCACTACATTTTGAAACGTATATCTATGGAAATGTAATTGATAAAAGGTGTTGAAAGGTAGGAAATTCTTATGTAGGTTTTCATGGTGGGATGAAGATTCAGATGCGAAGTTTCTGGGTTATACACCGCGTGTCTTCCTTGATATATAACAGTTTTGCCGACATCGCAGCTAGCATCTTTAGGTCACTGAGGTGCAGAGTGTTGGTAGAGATCGTCTTTTATATAATTCGTTCAACGCTGGGCTCATCTCATTGGTCAATCTTTCCTCGTGTACATTGACCTACACTCCAAGAACTATTTTAACATGAATATACTGTCTGAAACATCAGCCTATTAAAACATACATAAACATGTATATTGATGCAATCAAAAACCCAAATAACGGATGAAATTCAGTAAATAAAGTTTTAAAAAATAATAAAAATGAGTTTGGATGTTGCACGAAGTTACGGTAGACGAACCGGTTAGCTGCTAACGAAGCTGTTGTAAGCTGCTGTGTCCCTAAAGAAGACTTGTGATAGACATGTCGCGACGAACTATGATCTACAACCTCACTAGTAGGCTAATCTATCCTCTGATCCTGCCCTGTTCTGTCCCCATCTTTATGTATTTATTTATTCTGTCTTTGTCTCTCAAATGATGCGAGCCGAAATTAAAAGCGGCAGTGTCAAAAGAAACCCTAGTAGAGAAAGGCGTCAAAGATGTCCACAGTTTTGTGTTTTATTTTATCTTCGCAAAGGCAAAAGGGAGCGGAGATGACCGCAGCCGAGCCTCGGGTGCCGCACACCGCACCCCTCCTCCCACGGGAGACTTCTGCCGCACCATCGGCTCCGTAATGCGTGAGCGGATACGTTAACTTCCCCCCATCTCTTGTTTGCGGAGCGCGGCCTCTCGGCTGGGGCCCGAGACTCACGGGCCGTTGGATTTAACGCCTCCGTTGTGCACTTCAAAAGAATCGGCTGACGTCGCAGCTCAACGTAGGGGAACACAATGGCCCACGCACTCTCCGCCTGAATTTCGTCATCTCGTGAGTCCAGGATCCTTGGGTACGCTCGTGGCATCTTTATTTTGGCATTTTATTGCTGATCCGACTATATAAGCTATAACTATAGCCAGTAATGATAAACAAGGTATCTTATCGCCCATTAACTTTATTATAACAACTTACTACACTTGTTTCGATTGTTACACAATCATTGAAAACGTTGGGATTGAGGAAGTTTTGTTCCAGATGGGTGCGGAGGATGTTGATAGATGCCCACAGATTATATAATATAATATATAATAATATATAATTTATTCCATTTACAATCAAATATTACATTTTAGAACATACTTAAATATTTTGGAATATATAGGTACCCCTTTTAGTAGTTTTGGGGCTACCATCATAAACTTTTTACATAGGTCTGGTGCTAGCACACATGAGAAGTAAAATTTCTTTGTATTCAGTTATTTGTTCTATTGCCGATTGCATTCATTATTACAAAACGTATTTCAAATATTTGGACAAGGATAACTATTTTTCTTATTTTTCTCATATAAACGCATAATTACATACATAGAATATACAATATACCTTTTATTGTAAACTTTTTTAACCCACCTTTCTTAGTAGAAACTCTACTTCCTCACACATCATAAGCCATTTTTTAACGGCGGATTTAAATCCCCATCTTTTTTCCGAGTTTGCTACATTACTCGGCAACATGCTAAACAATTTAGGCCCTAAGTAATTGTATGACTGTCGATAAATTTCGGTCGTCGGCCTAGGTATATGGAAGTTTCTCCAAGCTCTAATATCATAGTTTTGTGGTCGGGCCTTTTCACCACTACGGTTATAGAATATTCTAAGGACTTTATAAATGAATAAATGCCTTAGTGGGAGGACATCTAATTTTTTGAATAGAGGAAATGAGTGGCTTTTCCTATACGATCGTGTTATAACCCTGATAACCCTTTTTTGCGCCACTATCAATGGTTTAATGTTGATAAAATATGCTCCACCCCAGCAGGCTATTCCGTATTGCAATCTTGAATTAACGAGAGCATAATATACCATTTTTATTACTGATTCAGGGCATATGTATCTGAGGAAGTAGAAAGTTAGTAGGAAGTAGAAATATGTGAGTTAGACTTTAGCGAAGCTAGTTTTACTTTCCTTGACCTCCTCTCATGATTCTACATCTTAATGACGAGGAATTCACATGCTATCAAATCCATTTATATTTCTATCGATTAATTATTTGTATATGTTTACACTAATGATGAAAATGGAAATAAAGTTCTACTCATGGGGGTGTAACCTACGTATTCTTCGAATAGTAGAGCGAATACTTAAACAATATTCCTTAAGAATATAACCAAACACTTATAATCTTTCCTTCAGAACACTACTAATGTTTAAATTACTCCTGATTAATTTTAAAAATATATTGTATTTACATTTCCGATTTTGTAACGAATTTTACTCAATAGTTTACCATTATCCATTGATTCGATAATTCTACAATTAATTTAGTAAAAAATTTCAATTTTTTTTTCATTTCCATGCAGGGTTTGCTTTGAGGCCTTTCCATAGAGTGGTAAGTTCAAGTTAATAGGTATGCATTGCTCTGGTATTAGGGGTCCAATTTAAAATTGCGTTTCAAAAATCTTTTAAACTTTTTCAGCCATGGGTACTAACCTGTAAAACCTCAGAATGTTCAAGTCACTTATCTATTTGTATTGAAATAATATAAATTAACCATATGCTTAAATTGTGAAGAGGCTAATATTTTTAATAGTAGGCCGTAACAATTGACAGTTTTCCTTATTATCTAAAAATTCTGTCTCTAAAACGAAACTATTTTTGCAATTGGTCCTATCAAGTTATGCCTGAACAATGAGGAAATGAAGTAAAATTCAGTATGTGTTGCCGGAAGGCGTATCATTACAATGGGCAATTGAATTTCGCCTACCCTCTCAGCGTTTCGACTTCTGACTAATTGTTATTTTGTCTGGAGCCTGGCCTGGACATGATCCTGAACCTCAGCTTCGAAGCAATGGAATGGCTTCTATCGCGAGTGCAGAGTCGCAATGGCTGTCACCAGTGCATTATCATTCCCGCCGTAGAGTTTTTCCGAGCGAGTCGTCGCTTATTCCCGCTCGAAATTGTCAAAATGTCCCGAACCACTCACAGCAAAACGCGCGTGTGGTTATATTGCCCAGTAACCAGAGTGTGTTCGCTGGCATTGACCGTTTTCATTGAACATATTATGCTGCTTGGTTGAATATCAATTCCTAGTCTTATTTTAGTGCCAATAGTTATTCTCTGCATCATTTATGAAGCAGTTAATGCTCTTACTTTTTCTCTTTAATGTATTGTAATCTTCTTCTCATTCGCGTATTATATTCATTGCTTTATATGTGATGTTTTTTCATTGCAAAGTAGTTTTCCATGCTATTGGTTGGGAGAGTGAAGTACAAGGTTTTTTTAATGAATATTTGTGCATCGTAGGTTTACATAGATACATCATAGGTGTGTACTGTACGATGTGCCCTTGTTTCCTACGCAGTCTAAATAGATATTTCGCTTGCTATTGTTTAGCATTACTTTTTTAAAATACTGGATTATTAGTTTATAATTATAATTTTACTAAGTCTATTTAACAATATTTTTCCAACTATTTAACGATATGAAATATGCGAAATCGTAGAATATTTTAGGTGGATGGAAATAAAACACGATTAGCTCTCTAGATTTAAAAAAATATTGCGCTTTGTTTGGTTTCAAATTTCAATATACCTCCACCTCCGCATCGACCTGCTAATACTTGGCTATTGCAACATAGTACTCACGCTCCAGGTGTTATTTTCTCGTGCCCTTTTATTTGCGCGCTACTTCTTTGGCACTCGATTCTCCGCCTCGTTCATAGATGGCGTTTTCAAGGTTACTTGGGTTAGTTCCAAGCGTTGCCAAAGGTTACCGCCAAAAAAGATAAAAAAAAGAGGTAACGCAGTGTTGTTTGAAAATTGCTGATCGATACCGAAATGATATGGCTGAATCAGCTCTTTTGTATTTGCACATGGCGGAATCAACTCTTTTGTATTCCCATGGTGTTTCAGGAGGAATTTGCAATACTTCAGGAAGTGGTAGAAGAGGCAATTTTAAGCATTTTTTGTCCATTTGATTGATATTAATGTGGGATCAAATGTATTTTGCTCACCACCGCCGGAAAAGAGAATCAGTAAGATTGAAACTTGATAATGAGGTTGAGCGTTTGCTCGCTTCTATAGAATAGGAGCTGCCGCCAGCGCACGAGGAATTAGACATCCAAAAAATATTGCAACACTTCACAACATCCCTGAATCAATCCTCGTAGGCAGATCATGCTCTATTGAAAAAGAGCAAAAACTCAACCTCAACAATCTTACTGATTCTTAGGAAATTAAAATAAAAAACTTTTGTGTACTTTTCCTCCGACATATTTTCTCGGGACTGCTAGTTACGACGCAGCGGCGTCATCAAAGGCTTCTTACAGATTCTATTTTCCGGCGGTGTTGAGCAAAATATATTTGGTCCCAAATAATTAGAGGATTGACTGTATAGTTCCTTTTTTGGCCTATATAACAGTAACATGGTAATCAGCAATTCTTTATTCAATTAGTGATTAAGTATAATTTAATGCTCTAATTTAGCCTCATTGTCTGTAGGAACAATGCAGTCCAGAAAATGTAATATTAGATGATCAATGACCCTTACCAAGCGCTGAAAATTTTATTCTGGGGTGTATGTACTTTTGTATGTGCTATTTTCCTCTCGTTTCTTACATCGCTGGTAGCAATGCTTCCGAGGTTTCAGAACTATTACACTCCCTCCAGTTCTTTGTTTTCGATGATACTATTCAAATATCCTTGCGATTGGCCCAGTTCGAGCGGCGTCGCGGAAGGAGGTGGGACCTACGACACTAGGGGTGTGGGATGGGGGGAGAGAGAGAGAGGTGGGCGTTACCATGTTGCTCATGGGAATGAAATACTGTCTCAAAAACCTTTATTCCACTCGGAAACAGAGCTAACTTACTCACAAAGCGTACACCACGAAGGTCATAAAGCGACTGAATTTCCTGGAGGCTGGGCTCCGTCTATCGCATTTTGGCTGGTTTTTAGGATGTCACGTGTCCTCTCTCCTCTCCCCCCAAACAAACTGAGGTCTGCCTCTCAGTCGCGAAGATATTTGAAATGAGCCCTAGTGTTCGCGGAATAATCCAGTAATTTCGATCTTGTCAATTAAAATGAAATAAGTATATCATTTATGTACCATTTTCATCAATTTTAATCATTACACAAGGACACATGTTACAACTACGTATCATGGATGAGCTGCTTTTGTTTAAAAATATTTTTTTTATTTTCATTGAATGGTAACCCCTGCAAAAGATTGTATCTTCAGGGGTGCCTAATTTAACTGATTATCTAGGTGTAATTTTTGGGCAGTGAAATAAATATCTTGAAGAGTTTTATCTGGGGTGTAGCACTTTACGGTGCGGAAACGTGGACCCTTAGGAAGGAGGTCGATAGAAGTCTGGATGTCTGGTGTAGATACTGAGCGGGGAGGGAATGTTGAAAACAGTGTTAAAGGGTAGAATGTTAGGTAAACGAGGGAGGAGAGGGAAAATAATAGGATATTAAATAGAATGAAAGTGGGTAGGCCTTATAGTAAATTGAAGAGGGAAGTCTTTGAAGGAAGGTGAGGCTCCCATAACGCTTCGTAAGTATTCCATGGACTTTAATCGTTAGACTACTTTAATAATTATATAGTATGTAATAATTATAATAACATTATTATTATTACATAGTATCTGCGCACAACCCCGCCATTAGTCTTCCGAAGATGAGAGATTGGAAGTGGCAAAGTGCTTTGAAGTGGTCTGAGGCCTTTCGTGTAGACAATGGGGTAGGAGAGGAAGCCAACATGGTTTACGTAGAGTGCTCGGTTTAATGTATATTTATAAGGGATTGATCAGGAGATGAAAAAGATCCCGTGGACTCAACGGGGACCGGTATGCAAATGATGTTGGCGAGATAGAGCGGATCTCGCGGTCCTATCCCAACACGCTCCCACACTCCCGTTGACACCCACGTCGAGCTGTTTCACCGTATACTCTTGTGCCCTCACCATTTTCCTCAAGTTTTCTCGTTGTATTTCGAGTAATTTTATTCTTATACCTTCTTAGATTCATGTATGATAATGGCATTCTCATCTTGCTTAGCTTTATTCAGCTCCTTGGATGCTCAATGCTCACTATCGTCTTTATCAGTGCTCTAAAATACTTGGAGTAGGTCATAAACGTCTTATAAGGGATTTGTAACTAAACGAATTGATTTCCGTAAAGTGAGAATTGTGGAGAGATTGAATTATTTTCTAATCCATGAACTACTAAAATTACATTGTTATTATATAATTTTAAATGTTTAATTTAACGGCATTATTGATAAGGGAGGAATCTATAGAGTTTTATTTTTATGAAGAATAAATAAATAAGAATGACGGGTAGAATTGGAATTGTTGTCAAAGGAGTGGAGGAGAATAAGACCGACTACCGCAGATTATTTCGTCATTTGGAGGCCTTAATTAGAGGAGAATGTGTTGAAATGCCAAGGTTGAGTGTAAAGAATAAAATATGAAAATATGTATCATTGTTAAAATACGTCTTTATTCGTAGTTTGAGATGGATCTCCTATTCACTTTAGTTATTCTGTTTTTAATGGGTTCTCTTAATTAAACTATTTACTATTATTATCTAAACGATACGAATATCCTGTGTGCCTATGCGATTTTCCTCTTTAACCTATGCAATTTAATCACTGTGTTACATAACCTCTAGTAGTCATTATTTATAGTACAATACCGCTGGTTAACAAAATTTATTTATTTCCGTGTTTCATTAATTTAAATCCTATACTTACACTGTTCATTTTTACTCTTAATTATTAGCTCAGTTACTTTAGGCCAAAATGCAACGCTTCCATTCCATTCCGGTCAGAATAACATCAATATAACTTAGAAACTTTGTAAGGGCATCGCTGTATCCAAATAGATATATATACCAACTACTGAGGGCTTGGCTTATATACGTTCTCTCTCGGATTCATATCGCTTCCTAAATATCCATTCAAACGCTTCCTAAGTTTAAGTCCTCCAAATAAAAAGTATCCCCTAAAAAAGAGCTTTCCCTCGCTACCCTGGATGTGTGACATTATTGCGACTATTGCTAAGCCTGGGTTGCACTCTACCCTCACCTATCGAAACCAATCTCCAGGCTGAATTGATGAGTGTCACTAGCCTTTACGCGTAAGGCAAGGCATTCACAAGGATACTCCTTGACTTCATTACATGCTTGTGCCGCCTGTTACTCTTCAACCTTTACCGCAAAAAAATGATCCTAATTGTCGACCCTGGTGGAAAACTATCGGAGTCTTCATCATTTGAGTGGGCCAACGAAAATTGATTAAAACGTAAATTCAATTTTGCCGCGGGGTCAATTAGGTTGAACGGTGGAGAGAATATCTCTCTGGTGAATTAAGAGGGTATAAAAGGTGGTGGCTGCTTTCATGTCAATTAAGGTTTTCGTGCGCGGAAGGTAATCATTGTCAAAAGAAACAGTCTTCCTCCGTGATGACGAATTAAAATTGATGACCGCTTGTATTCCGAAGAGTTCAAGGATTAACTCTTGGAGAACTTACACGCAGTAGTTCATTAGACACTAAAGTCACATATATTACCCTTGAAATTATCTTTCAAATTTACGCGGTATCAATTTAACGCAGTACCAATTTAATATCATCTTTGAACCACGGTATGTCTCTAAGTCCGATAAGCGATAAAATGAGAGAGATATTAGGTGTAGCCGTACGGATAGAAAAAATTAAAAATTTTCTGCGGAATTTGCCATTTTACACGCTTTTTCTTAACTTGCTTCGCCTGTTTCGTCTATAAATTCTTGTAGTTGGTTTTAACCCACTTTCCATTGTTCATTAAATGCATATTTTTTATTTTTAGTGCATTTTATAGCGATTTTGGAAAATGTGTTTTATTTTTTTTATTTTGAATAAAGATATTCTTCGATTTGTTTTATAGTTCTATCGCTCATCACATCTCGTCGAGGTTTCTTTTGCGTACCCATGCACGTACTTTAAATAGACAAATTTGGTCCTAGGAGGACATTTCACTTCCTATCGATCGGTCATACATTTTTTTTCTTTTTTAGTGACCTTTTAAAAACTCTCTTTGTCATCTTGAAATTTTCTGTATAAATTGAACACACATTTGCTAACATCTGCCTCTATCTCCAATATAAAAAAAATTGAAAAAATGTGGAGTTTTTTGCGGAAATTTTAAATTTGAGTTACTGGCAAATATGGGCTAGGGTCTACGTATTATATCCTGATAATTTCATTATAATAAAATTGATCGACCGATGATATAATGACAATGTCAGAAGAGTAGGAGGTGTCCAAAATCGCTATAAAATGCACTAAAAATAAAAAATATGCTTTTAATGAACAATGGAAAGTGGGTTAAAACCAACCAACTGTTTGTTATTGCCATGAAACGAATCTGCTTTCTCGCATTCTGACGTCACAGGGCGTTCTTGTAGAGCGAAAGAATTTAGCAACTTTTGCGAACTTTGAACCTCTGTAGCAAAAGCAATGTTGAGGATTACGAAGTCATATTTTGCATACGTTAATAACTTTAACTACCGATTCATTTATTTTGTTTATGTATCAATTTTTCCGCATACAGCATATTTGTCAGTTTGCAGTGGCACAATATAATAAATATAATAAGTTCAAACACAACAAAACATAATAAATTTATAAACAATTGAATAACAATGCGGTGAATTTAATCTTCAGAGTTTCTATTAAGATAGGAAAGGGCGCGGTTTGTAAAAGTGTGGATTGGAAAAGAGAACGGGTCAATGTGATCTGCAAGAGAATTTCTGAGGGAAGAGAAGAGCTTATCTATACATGTGAAAAAATTACTATTTAATCTTATGAGGGCATATCATTGTGAATTTTGTTTGATTAGGGTTTGTCGCGAGGTTTTTGTGCAGTGCTGAGAGTCAATCCATTTTGAAGATATGTCCATCACAACACCTCGCCCCTGGAACAATCTGTTCTTTTTAATTACTTTTTTTCCACCCTCTCTTCGTGCCAATATAAGTACGAATTCCATTCAGTGGAGGCAACATCCACGAGATTAAATTTCGAAGTCCATGGATGATTAAGCCGCGTGACGTCACGGGCTTTGCGTCGCTCTCACACGTGTGGGAGGAATTTTGGGGGTTGGGGGACAAAATTTTCATGGGACCAGTTGCTTTCCCCTTTCGGCGCAATAAAGACTGGCCATCGGTTCCCTTTCCAACGACACACTACGCAAGTCGAATACGCGGAGTGCGTCATCGTATAACGCCAAAACGTGCGTTGGCTATCATACGGGCCGCGTTCGTGGGTCCAAGATACAATGGAAATCAATTCATTCATCTCCTGTGCACAATATATTTCTCCGTTTCATTACTTTCTTTCTTCACAAACGTGATTCATATTAACCATATAACTTATCAGATAGTTCCATAGAATACGCAGGGACGAATAAAAAAATACGCAGGTACATTAAAAACCCTTAATAAACGATTTAAGCTAATTTATGATCTTAGCACTCGAGAGCACTAAACATAGGAGAACACTGTTTGGGTTTTTCACAGTATGGGATAAATTTAAGAGATAGGTAGTCAAGTCAGATATATAGAACATGACCAATCACTTATTTTTTTTATTTAATTTAATTTTTTATTAGATTTTTTCTGTCCATAATTGTAGGAAGTAAATTTTCAATGCGTACAAGACAAGGCATCTGCTGAGCCAATTGGATCATTGGGCTGAAAAAAATCAGCTGAATTCCAAGTCTAGGTAGGAACTTTCAAGTTATATACATTATTAATATACAACTATTGAAAAACCTATGCTAGACGTCATAGTATATTAAATAAACAATCAATGCAATGTGGAAATAACCGAGTGGCTGAGCGAGGAGTACATGTGTCCCTAAAAGTAACTTCAAAGCTTGAGTCAAAAACTGACTATATCGCATGCAGTTGGCAGAAGCTTAAATATAGGACTATGAACTATGTATAATTGCTGTCTAGTATTTAATGACTCATCTGCCGAACTAAATATTAAGCTCTAACGTCTTTTGCACTCTTCTGTATTACTTATGTCTTATCTTCGTTAAGATGGTATACAGACACCATATTTGAACAAGCTCTCGTAGATTGACGTTGAAACCAGAAAAAAAACATTATTCTCCTGACTCATGTTCTCCCTCCGTAAATACGATGGCCCTCAATTCATTACCGACAATTTCCCCCACATTGCCAAATATGGTTACAAGAACAGAACCTAACTATGCACTACCGATTATTACCACTACTACTACTGTTACTACTAGATGAAAGCTTCTTGGGTTTCCAGCCGGGTGAGGGTGTGCATGGTGTAAGCCGACGTTTTGTTGAGAGACTTTCCCAACATTCTCAGGGATGATGTTGCCGATTTCGCTGTATTCCGATATTTATACTCTCCTCCTTCACCTAGGTGGTCTCTGATTGGTTCGGGATTTTTCTTCCTTTCTCATCCTATTTTTTTAATGTTTAAAAAATTTTTATTCTGTTGTTGTTATAACAATAATTATAATTATTATTGTAAATTTTCTATTATTCTGCTATTATTACTTTTGTTAATAATATTTTCTTGCTACACAAGTTTAGTAGAGATAAACAACATCTTGGTTTAACTCTTTAAGATTCAATAATAATTTTGTAGGGGATCGGGTTGGTGTGGTGGCTATAGTGTTGGCTTCCCACCCGGCGGGCTCGGGTTCATATCCCGGCAGTGGCAGAGAATTTTCAGAAACTACCCGATCTCTGCTTGAATGTTGTGAAGAGGACATTTCAAGCGCAACACTCCGTCCGTCGGATGGGACGCTAAGCCGTGGTCCTCTTGGCCCCTTTCGTTAAGAGCAGGCTAATGCCGACGCCGGGTTTCTCTCCATCCTTCCTTCCATACCCTTCCCTCATTGCGAAAATGACCTCAGCTGTCGGTCGCCTCCTCCAAATACCATACCATACTCGTCCTGTTTATTGCCGGGTTCCAAGCACTGCTTAGTTGCAGTCCTCGATCCCTATTGATGATTTTTGTGAAGACGGATCTCTACGGCTTCTTTAGTGATGCGGTCCGGATAACCTCTTGTCCTACCGAGTTGGGTGTTGACGTCGGCCTACACCATACAAACCCTTACCCGGTTGGAAACCCGAGAAGCTTTCATCCATGCTATTTGCCGGAAAAACTCAGATTCTGCTGTTACTACTATTACAGACTACTCATTTAGCTTAAAGCTTAGATTAGCCTAAAGCGTTGCTTAGCAACTAGCTAAACTAAGCTAAAACCTAAGCTAAGCTTTAAGCTGAAAAAGTTACCCTTACGGGCCAAAGTGAAACACGTGCACGTTATTTTTTTCTACGCTCGCTTGCTCGTGATGATGACGACGCCGCTGTAAAACCTGGAGGCCAAAAAATGTGCGTCGGAGTACGAAAATGCAAATGAAGCGGACGAGAAACGGGTAGCGCCACCTCAAACCTCCTCTCCCCCCTTCCCTCGCTTCTCCTTCCACGAAAATCCACGGAACCTCTCCCTCCTTCATGACTTTAAGCCTCCGACCGTAAAAACCCCATTCCACCTACCAGCCTGACAAATACCCTTTACCCGTGTTGGTGCGAGCCCTTTCCCTTTTCTGGGCCACGACAAGAATACCCTCATTCAACACTACCCCTGTCTCTCTCAACCACCTCACCCCCCTTTGCCTTCTCCTCTCTTGCACCCTCAAATCCAGCTTACCCCGTCTTCCTTTCAAACACGCTGCTTTAACACACATCCAGTCGTGCGACCTAGCCTCATTTCATGGTTAAATAAATACGTTGAGACTTTATAAATTCCTCATAAAAATTTATCATATACTCCCCATCACTTCCAAAATTTATAGATAAATATTATTGGTAAAAGATCGCAGGCTTTCCCGGCGAATACAATTGATAAAATCGTCTCGGGTTTTGTACTGTGTAAGGCTGTTTAAGGCCAAGGTTTCGATGAGGGACTCCCTCATGGTCATCAGGGCCAAGACTGATTGCCGAGTGCGGTCTACGCCGGGTTTTTACACGTATATGTATATACAGTGGCGTAACTATGGGGGGATGAGGGGATATATCCTCCCCCAAATCCTCAGAGAAATTTTAAAAAATAATTAAAACTCTTATCTAGTTTTGGAATATAATAACTGCCTCTGCTTATAGTCAACTTTTAAGTGCCAAAATGAAGTAAATTGTATTGACAGGCATTTTTCAAAAATTTCTCTGTTGCCTAGCCCCTCTCTACCCTAAAGCATACTTCTAGTTACGCCACTGTGTGTTCATGAAACGTTGGCCTAAAACAGACGCTTTGCCAAACGCGAGAAGATTTTATCGATAAATATTATTCCTATCTTACTCATCCCTAATAGCCGTATTTCCTTTTCATTGGGTGCACATTCCTTCTTTTTTGTTTTTATTTAAATATTCCTCCATCTTCATGGACTGTTGTTAAAAAATCTGATTGACCTCAGAGCCCCGGAAAGATATCCACGTAACTCCATATTTGATCAGGCTTTTGTGGATGGACATTAAAAACAGAAAATATCTTAATTCGCTGATTTCCTGTACTCACTCCTTAAATACGATGGCCCTTAGTACGCATAGCGTTGACCGATTTCAAAACTCACGTGTCATTCTCATGAGTCATTTTTTTCTCATGGCGTGTGCACTAATAAACCTGTGTTTAAGTAAGGGAGAAGGAAGAAGATTTTAAGTTTAGACGAACATTCTAAATAATTTTTCTATGGTGACCACCAATCAGTGAATGGAAATAACTTCATCAATGAGTGTCTTTACGGGGACGATACCTAATACATGCGGAAAAAATGGAAATTATTATTGATCATTCAGTTACCATAGTATTCAATGTGTGGAAATTGGAGAGCCGATCATTTTTACTTAGGCCCCAACCGAGAACATAGTTTGCAATAACTTAAGTTGGCACAATAATGCAGTCGAAAATCCAAAAAGTACGTCTGTTGGTTCAAAGCAAGAGAAAATCGTGTATCGCGGCATAAAATAGTCATTATTTAAAAAAATATCGAATTCATCTTCATGTAAACTAGTAGCAAAAATGATTGATTCATTTATCAATAGACATAAAATCAATCAAAAGTCCTCCAAAATAAATTCCACGATTAATGCGTGCTTGGTACTGTGACTGTATGAATACGTCATTACTAGGTCTATAAAAAGTTCATAAAAATCAAATTTCGCCAAGCTATGCTATAGTGAACGGGGCTTTAACCTCATTAATTTGTTTGATTTTGTCTCTCGACACTTTGGCACCTTGCACCGTAAGCAGCGAGCAAATGTCTTTCTTCGAGCCTCGTGCAAAACAAACGACCGAGTATTTTGGACAGGTATCTCCTCCCACAGTAAGGCCTTTGATGCCCGGTAAGTTTGTTTTCAGGAGTGGGAGAATGCTTCTGACAACAAACCTTAAGCGAAGCTTTGCCTGTACATAAATGGCGAAATCTAAACTGGTGAAGGAATATAATGTTGAAATGAACCTCAGTAACTCTTGTTTCTCCCAATACTGCGTTCATTTATATGTATGTAAAGAGTCTTTATAAGTTAATCAAATGTTTCTCTTGAATCTCCGCGTGTGTTTATTCAACGCCGAATAAACTTGGCACTGTATTGAATACCTTGTATACTTGGCACCGAATTGAAAGCAGTGTGTGCGACATCGTAAAGACAATATTCACTCTGAGTGGGGAACATGCGCATTTTTTTAAGTATTGGAATAAAAAGGTTCATAGCTCAAATGTACTCGCCGGAAGTTTCGCGGATGAATAATGTTTTTTAGCTGAGTTATGAGCCTTCAAAATATATCTTCTGCTAGATGAGAACAATTGAAAAATCATGCATCTTGGAAACTTCTTCTTTTTTAGTTAAATATCCAATTTTAACTTGCATAATGTTATAAGAGTAAGGTGCAAAATTGCACTCTTAAAGTAATTTTTGGTAATTCATCAACATAATACACACAACATGAAAACTTCGCCTTCGGGCAGACAATTACGTTTTACAAGTTTTTTTATCGTAGAATTAAGCGAAAATTGTCAGAAAATCCTGCCTTGATGGTTTTCAATAGCTTACTTTTAGGACGATGAGAGCATTAATCTAGTACATAGAGTACTTGACTGAGTATCAAAGAGAAGAAAATGTTTTCAAGCTTTTATTTAAGACGAGGGGTGAGATTTTACTAACAAAAAGAGCTCTCGATTGCTTATAAAAGAGATTTGGGTTACTTTCGGGATTTTTTTAATGATATTCACACTACTATGGCTAAGTTTTGGGAGAGCTCTAACTTCAACTATTCAAACCAACCTTCAGGTTGAATCACTGGATGAGTTTAGGACGCAATAGTTTGCTGAAATTTGCCAAAAGAGTTAATTATAGCTCCGATGATGAGAGACGGAGAAAACATTTGACTTCGTAATTCCAAAACAGAATATTGAACAAAAATTTGTCACATACTACTCAGCCCCATTTGAGCGTTCTCTAAATTTACAAGTGAATAATCGTCCGTATCGTGCAATTATATCAGTATTTATCGGGCCATTTTAATTAATATAACAAAAACTAGAATAGATAAAGTGATTCAAGGAAATCAACGAGACAATTCATAAACTATTACAGAAACAAAACTTTATTACAATATGCCATTTGTGCAGTGCATTAAATTACACTCATTTCATACAATCTATATATATAAACTAATGCAGATACATGGTTTGTACAAACATACCGAACGTAGTATTAAATCACATTGTAATGAAAGTGGATACTTATTGTTATCGCATTGTAACTTGAACTGAATATCCGAGTCCTGTCAGGGTGGGAGGGAAGGGTAAAATTAGTTCGTCCTCGGGTGCGTGGCCTGGTGGCTTCGATGCATTGCGCATTTCCCTCACGACGGTGCCTTGAGTGGGTTTACGAGAGTTATGCTTCGGCACAAATTAGCCTCTCGCGAGGGATTCCGGGCCATCGATGTTTTTCGCTGAGGACGGTTCGCAATTAGTGCAAGGGATTTCCTTCTTGTTCATTGACTAGTTAACCCCCCTACGCTCACAGAGGCCCTGGCAGGAATTCGTCACCATTCATTCTACTACATTCTATATACTAAGCAATTTGCAGCTATACTTGGCCCAGTCTCCCAATTATAATAAGGAATAGCATTTGATTTCGGATCGTGTCACTTTACGCATAAATCCTTTCCAGTGAAGATGAATGATCTCTGCTGACCCCCAAAAAGTGGGCTTGTTCCTTTAATAGATCATTTGCCATAAGTGGCAGTGTATTTTGGAGTGCACTACCCTATGAAATATGAAAACTCGCAATTATAGGAAAAGAGAAATAATACCAAGTATCAATTTCAAGGGAAACACTTCTCAATTACTCATGGCGCCTTTTATGTTATGAGTGACGAATTTATCTTTGCATAAAACCTTTTGAAGGCGTATTGGAAAAACTTTGCTGACGTCATTTGTTTCTCTAGCTCAATCAATTTGAATGCATAAATTGCTGTTCCCCTTCACTTTCTTTCCAGGAAAAAAATTCGTTGTTTGATGACGCCATGAGCGTTTGGGCTTGACGTATGAACATATGGTCACCATGAACAGTTTGGGC
Organism: Ischnura elegans; assembly: GCF_921293095.1. Taxonomy (NCBI): domain Eukaryota; kingdom Metazoa; phylum Arthropoda; class Insecta; order Odonata; family Coenagrionidae; genus Ischnura; species Ischnura elegans. The sequence goes on along the minus strand of NC_060257.1, from coordinate 35,357,943 downwards.
GGTGGCTTACACAACTTTTTGTTTATAATGGAGGTTAATTCACTTTAATTTGATTAAAAATTCGCTAAATCTATCTGGAAAAGTCACCCAAATTCATTCTCCTAATCTCATTCTAAGCCCATGCCGAAACTCAACCGTTGCGTTGGCCGTTCAGGCTAATAATAGCGTTCATTTCACCGTTGCAACTCGTCAACCCAAAATATGAGTCTTCCTTTCATTTTTTATTTTAATTTAGCCTCATAAATCTATGCCGATAAAATCTATTATACTCCTACTATTATGACTCATGCTATTGTGATTTCTATTGAGCTTACGAATCAACCAAAATGTTATTTTGGAGGTAAAAGGTATAAAGAAGGAGAAAGGTGTAAAGAAGTACATTTTTTAATGGTTTGATTAATTTTATGCAGAGTTAGGCGCACCTTTTCTCCATTCCCATTTTCTCCTACCTTTAATCTTAAGACAAGATTTATAGGTGACTTGAAGTAGGCCATTGAGTTTGGAACGATGAGATGAAGCTGATACGATACAAGACTCGCTGAAAGGAAAGTCAGACGAATGGGGTACCATATTTTCTCTGAGCCTGAGGCGAGAATTTTTACACCGCGTTCCATATAACCAGATTTTTTTTTATTTCTCGAAAATACTGCGGACTAGCTATAACTTAAATTCTGCTGAGCGATTTACAGTTCCCTCCGAGCGCGATAGTTTGTAAGAGAAAAATTATGTGACTAGAAATCGAAGCGGGATCCCTCGAATTTGAATCAAGAGCTGTGACATGTACACTATTATTGAAAGGGTAGGTAGGTAGTTAGGAGATTAAATTATGCTACAAGAATTCGCAAAATCTTAGTTTAAGTTACGACAAATTATTTGCCTATTCACAATTCGTGCTCTACAACTACTGCGTATTACTAAGGAAAATTACTCGCGTAAAACTTATGTTACCAATCTGAACATTTTAGGTATATCTTTGTCAACATATTATCTCTATCTCAATTTCTGAAATTTCGCTGTGGCATATTTTACTGGAGTAAAAGTTATTTTGATGGAAACGCAGGAAAATTCTGACTTAGCTCTATTATAACCTTCCTAAGAATTTCAAAATGACGTGAGTTTTGAAGTTCATCGCGAAAAGACAAAATACGAAGTAATACGAGTGAGATCAACCGATATTTTAAAACACTCAAGACTTAATAAAGGTCTTTTTCTCTGTCGCAGGCTTTAGCGTACTTCAACATGCTACCAAAATTCTGATCTCCCAAGTTTTACTCTTGGTGATGTGCTTAATGGTTACCTTCCATTTGGTCTCGCAACTCATATCATTAATCAGATGTGATTTTTGGAAAGAATGCATGAATTTGCTATTTACTATGCAGAATGTAGTTTATTTAGCAAAATATGATTTCCGCCATAATTTGTGGCCTATATATCATTTTACCATGGCATTCCTCTCAGAAAATTCCATCCAAAAATCTTACAACATATTTTGCGCTACTTTTTTATTTTCTCTATCATTGTTTACTACTTCCGGAAAGTAAAAAAAATACGAAAAACATGGCCTTATCACGGATTTTTTTTCTACGAGTTATTCCAAAATCATCGGCAGGATGACCAGGCGTTAATTTTCATGCAGAACGTAACGGTCAAATTAGTGAAATGCCGAAGTTGATGGTGGGTGAATTAAGTTTGTGGGAGTTATGCATGCTACAATAAAATAAAAGACACTTTGTAAATTCCAAACTAATTTTAATATTGGGCAACCAGTTTCGACGTATTCTACTCTCAGTCATTCTCGAGCGCAAATTCTAGTATAAAATAAGGGTGGAAAGTACCAAGTGCTTTTTATTTTATTCTAGTAGTCGAATACCGATGCATCGATGAAATAAAAGAATATATCTCGAGAAAAATACACCGTATTGGTACTGTAGAACATCGAGGACGTTCTTTTAACTCATCATATAATTAATATTCTAAGTATATGCTTTGTAAGAGTAAAGGAACGAAGACGTGATATGCTTAATGAGTCGAGGAATTTTATAAAGACGACACGGAAGAGACAGTGGATTTAGATAGGGCGAGTACTAAGTCGGCAGGGAATGCTTATAACCGCGCTGAAAGGAGTATTTTTTTTAGCAAGCGGGAATGAGGAAAGTATATATATATATTAGGTTTTATAGATAAACTGAATTGGAAATATCATTATTGTGTATTGAAGAGGAAAGTTCAGTCTGTGACGGGGTAAAGATTGAGATGCTTCGTAAAATGCTTCATAATTATTCCTACTATCATTGGTAGAACACATTCATAAACAATAGTTGTTATTTTTGTACATTAACATCCAAATTAGTGCAGTAAATTAGTTATTAAAAATGTTTAAATCTTGGACCTCCACATCTCATCTCATGTTACGACACCGCAAAATTTCGAGCGATTATAACTTAATTATATGAAGGATAGTAAGAAAAGTTTTCAATTGCTTTGTTCGAAAACCCATAAATATTATAGTGAACTTGTGATTTGTAAAATTAGTAGTTCACTATATATTTTGAAGTTTCCCATCCCTTAGTTTCCATAAGACTATGAATTCAGTAAAAGGCATTGGCGATTTCTGTAAAAATTATCATTAATTTTTAATTTAATAATGTCATATGACTCTACAAAGTTAAGCCGAGAACAACTTTCTATACTTCACTTTTATGTTTCACTTTGTAAACATATTATTTAAGCACGTTTATTAATAAAACATTCAAAAATGTTACCGTATCTTACGAGAAGTAAAACATTTTCAATGAATTTCAGGAAAATTTTGACTTGGTTCTACTCTGAGCGCCTTAAAAAATTCAAAATGACGTATGTTCTAAAGAAGCCATTCATCGCCAAAAAAAAACACAAAAGAAGATTTTATCATAAACCGTAACTTCAACTTTTGATTTATTAATGTGATAGAACTACACGAGATTAAGTCGATGATAACCATCGATACTTCATCTTTATGTTGCACTTTTTGAACATATCATTTAATCATGAAAATAACCCACAACCCGTAGCAAAATACTCGTGAAAAATGTGACACGATCCTGCGTTATGGCTTTCGGTGCAAAATAATAAGGAGTCCCGCAAGGCTGCCTTCCCCCACCGCCGCAGTGTGCAAACACCGTGAGGTGTGAGCATATGCGGTCACGCAAGGCGACGCCGAAAGAGGGTGTAAGGCACGCAGGGTCACGAATGACGCCTGGTTTTTCTGCCTCTCTTGGAACATTTCCCTTATACTTCGTGGCGAAGAGTTGAGCTCTTAGAGCTGCATGGGAGAGAGAAAGGAAGTTGGTTGTGTAGGTGGTCAATTTTTTACCACCCTTCCACCCTTAGTCTGGAAAATAGACCCTTTGCTACTTTTATTACTGAATCAAATTCAGATTTACATTTTTTATATTTTTTAAATTATGTTTTTATTATTATATCTTACTTATTTGATGCTAATATTAATAGTAGAATATTTTAGTTATATTTATACCAGTCAAATCAAAATTCATATTTGGATAGAGTTTCATTTGAGTCATATTTTTTTCTACAGCTATTTGTGGCTTCAGGCCATTATATTTTCACATTATGTCGTTTTTTCCAATCTTTTTATATAGTCCATTACGCATGTTGCTCTTTTCAAATTGGCGGTATGACATTTTCCTCCCATTTTGAAAATAATTAAATCTTGATGAATTATTTTGGTAAAGGTTGCACACCTGCAAAATTTCCTATTCAAACTTCCACAGAAAAAAATTATTCGTCAATAATATAATACTATTTTCCGACGTAACCTCGTTTTATTTCTGTACATTTCATGGCTATTTGAATAATCGCTCATGATGAATGCGAAGGACTGCACCGTCATCATTCCGACAATTTTCTCTCTACCGGGAAATTTCGAAGCTCTTCATTTATCGAGGAATAGGCTGAGTTGTCAAGCTTCGACAGAAAAAAATACTGACGGCTGAGAGAATGGACACTGCTTTCAGAAGATTAGATTATAAGGATAGGGTCAAGTTCCACATTCTGGTCCTCTGATGTAGGTGTCTGATTTTTGATGAAACAGAGTGCTTCAATTGCTGTTGTTCGGATACTGTAATAGTTAATCAAGTGCCTGCAAAACTATTCGAGTTCCCACGTGTGCTGAATGAGTACACACACATTTTTTTATAATGGCAGAAGTATCTAGTGCATATGGAAAACAAGTTTACCTTCAGAAAATAAACTTTTTTCCTTATGCAAGGGATGGATTTTCTGAGTGCATATCTTCAATTTTATGGGTTTTATTGACGCTAAGGAAATATTTAATATAATATCACTACATTCATAGATTTTCATGATAAATTGTTCCGATTCATGTTGAAATTACTAATTTCTCCGTTTTTGCTAACACAAACAACACATTACTCACCCAACACAGACAAATGCCCATAATAATTGCCATATTGATAACTGGCCGGTTGGGGTAAACCTGATTTATGGGACCGCTTTTAACGTACCTGCGGCGCCTCAAATACTGTGAAGTGCATGACGCAAGATCATTTCATTTAATTTAGTATTATTTATCCTTTGAAAACAAGCGCCGACTGGTTGGCAGCGACTGCTCTCCATCTCCATGGATACCAGAAAAAGAATGCCCACTTTAAACCCCCTCCCCTTTCTCTCTGCAGTTCGTCAAAATAGACTCGCCCGAGCTGAAAGCTGGTTTTATGCGCAGGTGCCACGAACTCTTAACAGAGCTTTGATAAAATTAAGCAATTAAAAATAATCTAAGGTTAGTCAAACAGGTGTAAGCTATGAAAAAATATAAATATTCTTTTTATTCTTTTTACACGGGGATGGATGTATTTTTGTATCCTGGACAGTTTGCGACTTACCGCTACATGCAGGCGTACTGTCCTTTTTAGCCTTCTGGGGTGTTACAGTATAATTATTAACTCATATTCTCTTCACTATTGCATAGAAAACATCAACAGGAAAGGCGATGATAAAAACCTATCGCAAAGTATACAGTTTGTAGTAGCCTTTTAATTTGGAATTGAAACTTTTAAATGCACGGAAAAATCGTTATCATAAATTGAAGTTATTAATGGGATAATTTTAGTGCAGGGAAACTAATAAATGCTGAGAGTTTTGACGAAATAAAAACGCGTAAAGGAGTTTAAAATTACTCATTCAGCGGAACGCATTATAAATGTTTTAATCGTGGTATTATGAATAAATCAGTCACTAAATTTCCGCTCGCTTTGGAAGTGCATGGACGTGTGCCCGCATGAATAATGAATACCATTACCTGTTTCAAATGCGTATTGGAATCGTAAAAATTGTTTAAACGTTCATATTTTCACGTAACTGGGTAGAAATTTTCAAAGCTGTGTTTTGTAAGGATTTATCGTTGAAATTCACACATTTTAAGACCGTTTTAACTAGTTATTAATGCTTAATAGCGGTAAGAGCAGATGTTCTATAATACTTAATTCAAAGCATCACTCAAATGGTCGGTAAAACTACCGGAATATTTATGCTCTTGGCGTCATTATTCGCTTTGTTATCGTTTTAAAATGCCATTAATTGCCTTGCAAAAAATATTATTATGCATTAGTAATCGATCCCCGTATTTTTACGGGGCATGGGGCTGACCTCTTCGCAATCCAGATTAAATTACCCCTCTGGAAAATTTTATTGAGTTTTCTGGCGCTAGATCCATCCTTGTTGGAAAATGCAAGTGAGAATAGGCTTCCAATGAGGCTGCGTAAGTTTGTAAGTCCTTACTTGAATTCACACCGGTCACAGAGATCGTGATAAGGCGCAAATTACGCCATTTTTTGACGGGCCTCAAGTACTAAATCAAACTAAGTAATTTTGAATGATGCTTTACTGTGAAATTCTTGTTGGCTCGTGTCAGTTCTAGTGTAAGGTGAACGAGGGCGTTGGGAGCTTTTGTGATACTAATAACCGTCTGCGGACGAAGCCATGCCAGAGTATGACGTGCAACTTTTATCAATATTACTAACCCTCCTTAACGGAAAATTTTCTTTCTTACTTGGCCTGGAAAGATAGTCACCGTTAAGAGAAGCAGAAGAAGAGGTGTGATTCACCAATTGCTGTTCAGAGCTACACCACTTTAAGTTATCACAAACCTGCAAACGATTTCTTCAATTTCTCTGCTCCTTAAACCTTAACCCCAAAAAAATCGTTTTTACTTAACTATGGAATTGAAAACTCAAAAAGTTATGCTTTTTTTCAAGTAGGCTTCCGCGGAGATTATGATGATATCTGGCGATTTTTCCGGATATTCATCCCCGTTAAAAATCACCAGATATCAGTTATTCTGTATTTGGTTAATAATAATAATTAATCGCTTAGTCCGTCATAGGATAGTCATAAACCGAGAAAAACTCCAATTTATCTATAAAAAAATAGCTATTTACATAGGATCTTGACAGTTTTTTTATTAAGATTCATGAACGCCACCTTAAATCCTATGATTGATAAATGGTATCTGCCATGATGGAATAAATAATTATATGTTAATATATTGTCGCATTTAATTGTATATCATTAATTTTCAAACGCTTTCTCTTAACTTGCTTTGTCTGTTTCATGTATGGAATAATGTGATTGATTTTTATCGCACTTCTCATTTTTGGGTCGGTTTGAAATTTTTAAAAATGATTTAAAATGATTAAAATGATGAAATTATAATTAGACATTTGAAATTTTATTCCATTGTGCTCTAATTAATTAAACTACCTTAATTTCCATGCAGAAAAATGATTTTGCACTTTCTCAAATCGATGGCGTTTGTTATAATTTTTTCCGCAAAAAAATTCCTCAACCGCTCCGGTTAAATCCATTGCGTGGTTCACCGCTAAAAATTATAAAATAGAAAAGAGAAAAATATTTTTACAAACACGCTTTTTTCCAAAAACAGTATCAAATTCACTTAGCCTCCCGTTGGTCGTGTGGCGTCCACCAGACGCAGGGCCATTTCCTTTTCTTTCCCCACATCTTATTGTCATATTTAGGAAACCCTTGTATCATATTGTTTTATGGTTCTGAAATAGCCACCAATATGATTAAATTGTTTGTCACTTATGGAATAAATTTTGATATTTTCTTGTTTTTGGAGTCTGGTGGACAACTTAGAATACGTATCATGGTATTATCTTCGTAATATCCATCGCAAAGTTTTTTAATGCGTTTATTACTTAAACTAACAACTATCCAAAGCATTAAATTTTGGATATGCGTCTTATTGCTTCGAATTTATTATCGTAATCGATTTGATATAATTTCAATGAAAGGAAAGCCGTAATAAACGTCAAAATAGTACGATTCAGTCTTTTATTAATACAAATATCTCCATCGTTGCATAAATGTGTTGTCCATTCAAGAAATTAAGTATTCAATGAATGATTTATTGTAATTAAAAAAGTTATTTCTACTTTAATGCATTTTGTTTGACCATTCCAAAATGGTGTCTGTGAGACGCCGCGCGAAAAATAGCGGTCCAAAATGTGATGCAACTGACGGAGGGCTAAAAGGAAAGAACAAGCTCTTCAACACACGGAGAGTAAAGCGTAGCTGCTGATTAGGTTTAGATATTAACGTTGAGTGCCAATGCTTAATAATTTATGAGGTTCTTCTAAATTCATTCTTAGTAAACCTACTCAGCACACTTTTTTCCGTCAGAGATGAAAAGCTTATTTCTTCACTTTTTTGCGAATTTTAAATTGTTTGTGATAAAATCGTGTATTTTAATCTCCTTATTTTATTTTTAATTTCTAATTTTTTTCGTCATCACCGGTCAACAATCCTAGGATTGGTTTGGCGCAGCTCTCCACTCAGTTCTCCTATCAGCTAATCATTTCACACCTACATATTTCTTCTCTTTCACATCCTTCTTCACTAGTTCCATATATTTTGTTCGAGGTCTTCCTTTTCCGTTCTTGCCTTCCACTTGTCCCTCGACATCAGGCAATCATGTCTCAAGATGTAGCCTATAAGGTTATTCCGTCTTCTTGTTAAGGTTTTCATGAGGCTTCTCTTCACTCCTACTCTTCTTAAGACTTCCTCGTTACTAACTCGGTCGATCCATTTGTGGTGAATTGTATAATCGATTAACGAGAGCTGTGTAAGAATTATCTGCCAAGAATATTATGACTAACACCAACAATGAAGAATCCTCATCAGCACCTAAATTAGATAATTCTTTGGGTGATAAAAACCTTACCTTTTGAAACTCTTCAGTGAATTTTATACTGTTTTTCAAAAAAGCGTGTTTTTTAATCTCTTTTATTTTATATCTTTCTAGTTTATATTTAGTCTGCTACACCTAGGTAAGTGATTCTAAACAGGGTTTAAGTGACGCCGCGGCAAGTTATTGTGATTGAGGTTTTGCGTTGAAAATCTTGTTGACACGTGACATTTCTAGCAAAGGTTGACCGAGGGCGCTGATATCTTTCATGATACGAATTACCGTCCGCAGACGGCGCCGTGTGTTTACATCTGATTCCGCCTAGTCAAATATTTCAACAGAAGGGCCCGATTACATTCATCTCACGGGCTCCACGTGTCCCTTATTCCGTAACCGCCCAACCTCACGTCGAGATGTTAGCCACCCGCCCCAAAACGCCATCACCTTGAAGCTAACTCGAGCTGCAGTCCGCCAGATGTCACTGAAAATCATGACTACCGCCTCCGGGTCGAAGTTGAACAGCCTTCTGCTCTCCCATCCGTTCTATAATCCGTTTCATCTGGGAATGGCAGTAATCTCTCGGCAGCGATGCGGAATAGGGAAGAGAACGGCTAAAACGTTCCCCAGGCTTAGAAAAAAATGAATGCTTTGCCTTTTGCCGCGATTGGTGGAGCGAATTGATGTAGTGAGGCTTTCATCGCGTGTTCTAACGCATGGGTACCAACTGTCGGGATGTTGCTGATAACTCTGGTGCCTTAGTGCTTTTGATGTCGTTCGGTCTTTGAGTGCCATATCAGATGAATGAAGATTGCCGTTGCTCTCAGTTCTTGAAAGGTTAAAAGAAGTAGATGAGATATCTCCAGCAGGATAAGGTCTAGGCCAGCCATGTCACTGCATCTAAGGCTTCTTAAATAGTATTATCTCTTTGTGTCGCGCAATCCTAAATATTCAAATTTTCCCTGTACCTTTTCTTGTTGGATTTATTTATTTATAAAAATATTTTACTATGAATAAAAATAAAAATCATTCCTGATGTAAAAAGTAATTTTATCGCAGTTTTTTACTGAAATTTGTCTTTATAAGACGACCTAAAGCGACACCAAATGTCTATGCTGGCCTCTGTGGGGGCAAGGTAAAGTTATAACTTGTTATATCAGAGGTCGCGGGTTCGAATATTTTCTGGTTGGGATGTTTTCTATCCGTAGCTTGGATTTCATTTCTTGCCCACCTCGTAAACTGTGGGGACTTGAGAGTACTGGTGTTGAGTGGAAAATAAGGACGACGTAAATACTTTATTATTGTCTTGATATTATTACACGGCCTTGAATCCATAAGGCAAGGTCGGCCTGTTTATTTCGTTTCTTGGATGAAAACAGTCATCCATGAATAAAATATTTTAGAGAAATATGTGCAAAATTATATGAATTAATTATGAATGTTCTTAAGGTTGAGGCATCAATTTTTCAATTAATTATACCATCTCATCAATCTTATGGAGAAATTTAGCTTGAAACTCTTTGAATATATCGTCTTGTTTGTAGCCATGAGTGAATCAAAGGGTAGTATAGTATCCTTAATTTGGAACTATATAAACTAAGAGATGCAATAATATAATAGAATTAATGGTCATGCGTACTTGTATGATACGGAAAATTTTAATTTCAGCGGCAGACAAGTGTTTACCGAAGTGGAAAATAGCAAGACATGACTATTTTTTTGGGCGCGCGGACATATGTGCGCTTGCCTGAGTGTTCTAATGTTCATTATACATTGTTTTACATAATCCCAATAGGTAAATTGGTAAAATAAGCATAGAAATCTCTTCCGGATTTGAATTTGTAAATTAACCGAATTAGAAAGTTCTCATTGATTGGACTTGCATAATTCTCGTTATCACTAAATAATTACTAACGTTTTAGAGTATGGTACTGGGAAAGATATAAAAAACTGTTAACCGACGGTTCAATATTTTCTTATATCTTTTTCTAGGCTAATTAAAATGCTTATAATAAATTGACATTTGAAAGCATGAAAATAATGTAAAAATAATTCAATTGTACATAAATTAAAAAGAAGAGGAGAATTTTGGCACACTTTGTTTACCGATTGTAACTAGGCAAGTATAATATCATGATTACCATCAATTTGGACTTATTAAATAAAAATAACTTACTGCGATTTATTAAATAAAGTTTTGCCGCCCCTAAATGCTATAATTGATTTTCCAACGTAAACCTCTATATTTATTTTTAATATATTTGTTCATGTTCCATCGATAATTTATTTTTTTTAACTCTCGTCATTCTAAGGATGAATCGTGCTGCTTGAAGTTTGATCAAACTAAAAAAATATTTTTCCTCATATCATGAATAAAGTTTGTTATATCCAGCTCAAGTATATGTGTGGTGTGAAATATTTCCAGTGAAATAATTGAATAGGGGGCAATGCATTTTGTTATTATTTTCGGGTATATTTTGTTAATTTATAATGATCGTTTGTTTCTGTTTTCGGTAGAAAATATTTTGCTCGGTATTACGGGGAATGGCCTTACATCGCCCAGTGCGGTCACCATAACGTGTTTAACATGCAAGCTAATGGATGTTTTGTCTGTCGTGGCGTCGCGTAGCAACAGGTTGAATATCACGGGTGGACTTGGGTGGGCGCTTTTATCGACTAGAACATGCTCCACATTACCACTTGTCCCACCCGCTCTGGCAATGGATAATTTTCAAAAATTACGAGCAAGTAGCGGAATATGTGCGGCTATTACCCTATGAACCCAGTGAGTCACCTTCTTCGACCATAAAGGTGATAAATTGCCAACACTTTACGCTGATTGGTTTTTTAAAGAAACTTGTATCAACTTTGTGGGTCCAGGTAGTAATCCATCTTTATGTGGAAAGCTGGAATGAAATGAGGATTTTGAAGTGTATTTGCGACATTTGATAACCACATAAATCATACGGTTTCTTAGTACTTTAATTCTTTTTTTTTATATTTATAAATTTAAAAAACAGTCGAACCAAATGTGAAACATTATGTATTATTTCAATGAAAATGGAGTTCTTAGTATGTATGGTTTAAGAAATAAGTTCGTATGAGTAAATTAATTAATTGATTTTGTAAAACCACTTGAAATTACTGAATGGAACCAATTCTTTGATGAGTTAGTCCTATGTGCAACTAGAGTCTAGGGAATTACAATTTCCTTTAGCTTCTATTGCGTTGAAATTAAATGAAAATTTTTGACATACTCTAGTGCACCGCTATATCTAATTACGTTCGAATTTTTTCTTTGTATCTTCTCCGTATATAATTGTGGCAAACAGTGGGAATAAAACGAAAAGAAAATAAAGACGGCCAAGCATAACTCGGGTTGAGTATATTTTAGCGGTCAGCACCTCGTTTTGAGTCTTGTGAATCCCTAAATACACTGCCACAACGCCTTATTATTAACCCTTTCCAACCCAGAGCTGTTTCTGGGGGAAATCATATTTCGAGATTTTTCATTTTGAAAACTTAAAAATTCTACGCTCATAAATAAGCTATATATATTCTCTTATTAAAGCAGCAGATATATCTTTCGTCTATACAATTTACACCACAAAATAATGCATAGATTTTCCTCGATAGAACAGAAAATTAATACACGTTTGATGTTGCTTAGAAGCAGCGTTGGGTTATAATGAGTTAAGAAGAAGAGAGTTTCCTGCATTGCCATGTAGGGAAATTCTATGCCCATGTATTGGAAATTCTCAGTGTACCGTTTAAGAAAGCTGCACAGAGAAATATAGTACCTATCATTGCTAAGACAATATCAGAAAATGTTATTCTCATAGTACTTCATGGTATAACGGTCAAGGGTGGCTTTTCATTCCGAATACTTTTGAATTTGTCTTTGAATATTTACGTTGATATCAGGGTTAGTATTTAAGCGATATTTCTGTTAACTACGAGGAAAATTATGATTAATGCATTTGTTGAATATCTTGGTCTTTAAGTGGAAAAAACTGGTGTAATATTCTTTACAACAATTAAATCAATAAAAACAAAGCATAGAATTGTCGCTAGGCTAATATTTGACTCCTTAAAAAAGCATTGCTGTCTACACGAGTCACATTTGGTCACATTTGTTTTTTTGGATCTATCGTTCGACTTGCCACATTCAGGTATAGTCGATTGGTAGTGGTACATCCTCTTATGTTTCATGCTTAGTTCGAAATAAGTTAAAAGAACTAGGTGTTACTCGCGCTGATTATTTTTCAAGAGTGAATGTCTGGTTTGAATTCAATGAAGGAGTCCCCAAATAGAATTACGTTCATTCATCTGCTATCCTTACCTTATCTCCCCCTCCACCTTCACAGCTAGCTCTTCATTCTTTTCAACCGGCGGGAATACAATGAATCCTCTTAAAGGAGTGGCCTTCTCCGACTCCTTGAACTCTCTCTGCGGCCGTGAATCACACTACACAGTCTTCCACGGACGTCACGCTATCTTGCTGGAGCCATCTCACTCCATCTTACTTCTCCATCTTCTCTTAAAGCCACCCTTTGCACCGAGCCTTCGACCTTTTGTCGGGTCCGACCCCTCGGTCATGTCATTTGCTTTGTCTGCCGTCTTTCTGGGCCCTTTTTCTTTCCTTAAATTCTTTTCACAGTCCCCACTCTAGTTAAAGTAGTCCACCGATCTAGGTCGGTTTGCATGGAGTATTTACGAAGTATGGTAGAATGTAAGCTTAGCTCCCAATGCTGTGAATTTCTCGAATGTCCAAGATTAAAACGAGTAAGACGGTGAGTGGAAGTGATGCATCCTCTTAAGCCGCAGAGACAGTTTACAAATGTATTTGAAATGAATAAAATGCCTCTTGGGATGAGTGCTTAGTTTGGGATTTTCTATTTAGTGCATTTATGTATTTTTTTATAATCTGTACTCATCCTTTCTCTATATATTAATGTTGGGTCTGTTTATTATAAAATTCTTTGAATTTTTGAGGTGCCAAAAGTGATTCTTTAAATATTTGGTAATTTCCCTGGGATCTAGGAATTTAGTGAAACGTTTCGGATATTAAATTCTAACTTTGGGATTTCAAAACTTCAACGCATGTTACCTACAGGATTTTATAGGTTGTTCTCAAAGAAGGTATTCTATATCATGTATACAGCACAGCATATTGTATAAATGGTATTCTAGGTCTATAATACAAAATCGCCAGAATGAAAAATTTTAAAACAAATCTTTCTATTTGTTACGATTACTTTATATCGTTAAAATCAAAAATCTCTCTAATGCAAGTATTTGTGGTATGTCGTTGGGACTTTCTTACCTGTATATGTTTGATAAATTTTCGGAATTATTTACTTTTTCGGGCGTTTATATATTTGAAATGGCAGTTGGTAAAGCTGGGAATAAGGTGGTGCTTTTATGGGCCGATATCATTATTCAAAACAACCATCCCTTCGTTATGATATCCTCGGAAATCATTGACTCCTCGCGTCATGTACGGAAATCCGAGAATTGTTGGAATTGTTGAAAAGGGTAGAATGTAAGCTTAGCTCCCAATGCTGTGAATTCCTCGCAATACACCCCTGTGAGTGCACAGGTTCCAAATCCCTGGAATTGTTGGGGAGAGATCCTCCGCCAGAATAAATTCCAGCCACCCTCTTCCTACCTTATATCCTTCGCAGGCTCCTCCTTAAACCCTCCTGCTAGCACCCTCCCGGTTGGCCCCTTGCCGTACATTCTTTGCCAATCTCCCGACTACTTGGAGTCGCATTCCCGAGAACTCGGGAATCTATTCACATCATCCATCCCGATTCCCGGGATTTCGGGATAGATATTTTATTCCCACAGCCTTACAGCGACGTTGGCCTTGGTATTTTATTTTTAATCGAAAGGTAGGTAATTTGGTGAAGTTTTTATGAACTAGTATTTTTTTTGTCATCTTGTCTGGGTCAAGCCATGCCATCAATTTTAACTCACTTTCCGATTACCCATGATGAAAACTACCATATGGAAATTACCATTAGTTTTTATCGTACACATATCGTATGCCAAGTCAAGCCTGAAACGATTTTATGCACATTCCAATTAGTTATCAAGCTAAAATTTTCCGAATTACTCAGAGCCAAATGACAATTTCATTATTGATTGATACTCGGAATTTAAAATTAAATATGGAGATTTATCCAAAATATGGCTAGGTGCTGTGGCTAGGATAAAATTCAATGGCGGGGTGCGTTAATTTAAAGGAACGGTAATGGTAGAGAGTCATTACAACAAATTTATTTACACATTCAGTGTATTAGTCGTACATGCGCCCTACATTTTTCGTAAAAAGTGAGAAAATAATTGAAAGACTCTGTTAGACTCAAAGGATTTTTGTAAATTTGTTTTAGTTCAAGATAAAAATTTTTTATCAAAATTTATTTTTATTGTGTGTTATTTGATTAATTTTCGTAAGTAATGGACTTTATTTCAAGTAGGTGGAGAGGTTATTTTAGAATAAATAGAGACTGTATTTTAGATTACAAGCTGTGGATGGAACAAATAATTTTCAGCTGAACAAATTACCAGCGACGTCATTACCCAAACAAGCTCCGGTGGCCGAAAAAATTAGTTTGCACTAAAAGGCCACTTATATTTTATGTTAATGTATATTTATGCTTTTCAGTGTCACCGTTGTATATCCCAAAAGCCCTTGTATTTATTTCTGCTTCGAAACGAAAAAAGTCCGTGCATTTTTCAAAACATTATTTCTCAGTCTTGAACGTGCACCATTGTCTTATTCTAAGATTTTTCATTGTTTTAATATTTAATGCAAGTTAATCGGTAATTTTCCATTCTGTTATCAATTTACAGCGCTGCTTGGGAAGTCTAATGCGCTTAGACCTAACGACATTTTCCAGACGAAAAATTGTATGCTCCGCTTAAACTTTTTATTCCCTGATGTTCAAGGAAATAAATGACTAATTTAAGTTTGTTAATTTGTAAAAAACTGTTATCAAAAATTGTCCTTTAGAATTTTGACTTTATCATTCCTTCCTCCAGTAATCATTATATTTTAGCTTTTACGAGCGAGAAAAAAATCTTAATTTTTTTTAAAATGGTTAATCAATGTGTGTTATTTTTGAAGCTTAAATCATAGTTTCATTCTTTTTTGTTATTAAATTAATTTTTCCTTGGGTCGGAAAGATTTTACCTATTTTTAACATGCCCAAAATTCAAAAAAGTGTGTTTTTTATGTTTGTATGTAATTTTATTTTTGCGAAATATTTTGACAATAGATAGTTTGCGTTTTCGAATCAATAAATAATTTCCATCTTCTTTCTCGGTATGTATTTCCCCTCAGTATGGTACTAAGGTATTATATTTTTTTACCACGATTTTTGGATTCATTACAGAAATTATTATTTGTAGATTTTTCTAACTATCCTGTATTTGTTTTTGCTCGATATGTGATAGTTTACTTGACGAAAGTCTTGCGTTATTGGAAACTTATATTTCGTAATCTCGGGAATCCATGTTTCCTTAGGGATAACAATTCCTAGCTACGCTATACTCCGTTTCGCACCTCCAATGGTATTGATGGCATGACTTCATCAGTACAAAAGTTCTGATCTGAATCCTATCGTACCACCCAACACAAAACTGAATTCCCTTCCTTCGTTAAAGGGGGCATTCCAATGTTGGCATTTTGAGGTTGTTCTGCTTTGAAAGCGCGAGTCCGCAACTCTCTCATACCTTTCAATCGGTGGAAAAGTACACGCGTTTCATTGTTGCATAATAAACTAATGATTTGATATTTGTTGTAGGATTCGTTAGTATAGTGGATCCTTAGATGTACTATAAGAACTTCATTATGGCTTTATTACACGCTTTTTTGTAGATTTTATGCACTTCAGGATCAAAAACAACTTCTTACCGATTCAAGTATTAAGCTTTCCATTTATTTACTCAAGTAACTGAGAAGCAAATAAAAAACAATGAATATGTTATTTATATAAACAGTTAAAGCTTTAAATTACAATCTCAACATTTGCCTTAACTTGCTTTGTCTGTTTCCTGTTTCAGCGCAGGAATCTTTTTAAATCCACTTTCTATTGTCAAATTGGCTTGAAATTTTGCGCTTTTGCTTACTTCTGATGACAACACAGTTTTTAATAATCATAAATTCGAAAATTTTGTATCATTATCCTCTTATTACTTATCACTATAATTAACTAAACTTCCGTATGAAAAAATAGTTTAAAATTTTCTCAATATACGGCGTATTGTAAATTCTTTGTAAGAAATTATTTCACATCTTTGATTCAACCAATTACACGATTCACCAATGATAAGAAGAAGATAAAATAAAAAAGGTAAATAAACACGCTTAATCAAAAACAGTATAAAATACATTGACAAGTAAAAATTAGGTGTCTCATCGCTCTGATATTATAGCATGGGTGCTGTTTAGGCTTAGATATTATTATTGCGTTCTAATCCTTGCTCACCTATCAGGCTCTTCTACACTTATTCCTAATAAACCCAAAAAGCACCCACGCTTAACTTTCCGAGTGATGAATAGTCTATATTTTTACTTTTTATTGCATTGTATAATACTTTTGAAGAAAGCGTGTTTGTTAAAAATTTTAATTTCTTTCATCATTTACTCTTATTCCCTGTACTTGCATGTTTATCAGCATCCGTTGCTGAAAATTTCCGATACTTTCTATAAAATAGAAATTTCTGACAGTACTTTTTCGAATTTGTGTTTTTCTCGGCGTATGCTCTGCAGGAATAGATCTCGGGTTTTCCACCGGGTGTAGATTTTGGTCACAGTTCCCAACGTTTCGATGACTATGTCCGCCATCGTCTTCAGGGGCTGAATCAGTTATTCAACGTCATCGAAACGTTGGGTCCAGTGACCCAAATCTGCACCCGGTGGGAAACCCGAGAACTATTCCTGTAGTACTTTTTGTTTTTACGGTTTTTTAAGGTCGTTTCGAAGTCACTGACATCTCCCAGCCGTTCACGGTAAAATGGCCGTAGCTCCCGAAACCCTTAATATTTCCCCATCGCATCAGCTGGATTCACCCTTCTCGGGAAGTTGCCGGAGAACCGGTCTGCCCCACATCCTGTAATTGAGGTTCGGGTGAATCCGCGCCTAAGTCACCCCCACCTTACCCCCCTCACCCACCCCGTCTATAACTCTTTTTCCCTCCTTTTTCTTCCCCTTTCTTAAGTCCTTCCGCCTTTGTACCTCTCCTTCCAGCCTTAAAAACCTCCTGAGAATCCTTTTTCTCTCTTTTCTTCCTTCTTCCCTTTCATCTTGCTTTTTCCGAAAAACTTTCTCGTCGTTTCTGGCTTCAGCTTTTCATTCTATTTTCTGCGATTCCATTCTTTCCGCTTACTTTTTGTAAGTTTTCTTTCTCTGCTGTGTTCTCTCACTGCGAATTTCTATTAGAAATAATTGGTCTTCCTCTTGAGCTTTCCTTAAAGCTAAAAGGAATTAGACCAGATTCCCATTTTTAGTGATTAAGGTAAATGCGCATCAGGGTTGTGTGTGGAGAATCATAAAATGAATCTTAGCTACCGTAGACTTTCGAGTAACACTTGTCCCTGTGTATCACTCGTTTCACTTTTCTGTGCCTTGAATTTTGGATAAAAACTATTTGTTAATGAAGAAGAAATTATAACATTCAAATTGAACAAAGAGGCTATTTGTGCTTTCTGGTTGTCTAAACTGTTATCTTTTCATAATTGTGGACCACACTACTGAAATAAGGATTCAAATAAAAAATTTGAGGTTGTCTGTCAAATGGTGATAAAAGATTTATGCAATTTAAAATGTGCTTTTGATAGTAAAAGCGTATTACATACAGTACGCTAAAGCATTATTACACTTCATTCAGAAATCAGAGTTTATTCTCAGTTTACTTGCTAACCTTTATGTTCTATCGCTGAATGTAGCGTCATACGATTAAAAATGTGCTTCTAAAAGCGTGCTTTTGATAGTAAAAGCGTATTACATACAGTACGCTAAAGCATTACTACACTTCATTCAGAAATCAGAGTTTATTCTCAGTTTACTTGCTAACCTTTATGTTCTATCGCTGAATGTAGCGTCATACGATTAAAAATGTGCTTCTAAAAGCGTGCTACATTTTGTACTCCCTGGTATTTTTACGTTACTTTCAGGAATGAAAGTTATTTCCCACTTTCCCTCCTAACCTTTATTTTCTATTGCTCAATCATCATTATTACTATGGGTACCATTAACGAATATCAGCGTGGGTAAAGAATGGTCTTACGTTTTTATCACACCTGAAGATCGATAGCACTCGGTTGGATTTTTCTCCTCATATTAACGCAATGCATAAACCTATAATCCCTTAATGACTAACATCCCCTGTTGACTCTTTTTTATTCTCACCGTCTTCCTATGTACACAGTATTCTTTCCTTCCTTACGTTTTTATCAGCATTTCACATTGCAGTTGTTGACACTCTATTTTTCCTTTTATATTGTACAGATGTAAATAGCAGACTTATTCTGCCCATTCTTTTCATATATCTATGTTATTTTAGGTAGTTTAACTTTAAAACTGATTGTTTGAAGCGTAACTTATTGAAAGCGATTCATTATTAAAATTAAAAAGAAGAGCTTTGTGGCACCCGACACATCACATCACACGCCTATCTCCTCCACAAATTCTCTTCTTCCATACCCTCACGATCCCGAACACACAGATCCACTCCGCAAGACTCTATCGAGACATCACTTATTTCTGCATCAACTTTCGCTGACTGAAGCCTGAATCGCACCATAATTTCTTCTGCCGGTTCCGATCCAGTACTCCAATCATGGCGGGATATTGAATTGTACGTTGTTAACTCATTATAAACTAATTTTGCTTCTAAGCAACATCAAAAATGCATAAATTATCAGCTCTATTTCAGAAATATCTAAAATACGTATTACTTTGTGGGGTGAAGCTTAATTACGAAATATTTAGCTCCCATTACAATCATGATTGAGGGCAAAATTTTCAAGCTTTCGAGATGAAAAAACTTGAAATTTGATTTCTCCCCGAAGTACCTATGGAGCTTTGTGTCGGGCAAATTTACGACCATGGTTTCAACGTTAGACGTCATCATCAGGTTACCTTAGGTCACCTGATGTCCTCCACAAATGTGTGAAGAAATATTCATGTGAAAGCACAAAGTTCTTCTTTTTAATTTTAATAGTTTACCTTTCCCAAGTTAGCGTAATATTGGTTCATGAAACCGTTCATTTGCCACATTTCCTCTTCCAAAAAGTTAATAACGATATTGTGTGTTAGTTTTGCCTCAGGATTATGTACCTCGGCCCAACTTATTCTAAATTTTTGTTATTGCATTTTATTGTCGGTGCCATAGTTTATGGGAAAAACTGAATCTGTACGCCCAATATCTCATAATTTTGAACTTCATGCTTTCCCTAAAAAGTGTACTATGTTTAAAGTTGTGTGCAGATATTTGTTTCTCATTTCTTCTGGATACTTTCTCATTTTTTTGCTTCTAATCTTTATCTATTGAAGATGTGGCCACATTTACTGTTAGAGTTGCAAAATAGGATATGAAACTCATCACAACTTATGTTTTACCTTGCATTTAATGTTAGTGGAATAAGCTTAACCAAATGATCTTTTTAAGAGTATGCATTTGCGCAGTTTAGCTCAGGAGTTCATTATTCCTTGCGTTTTTGTATCCCATGCATAAAGTGATTTCCGACCTTGCTGAAATTCATTTCGCTATCGTCTTAATTACCTATCGTTCCTTCCTTTGACTGATATGAACCTCCAGGAAGTAATTCGAAATGAAATCAAACATCCCTGAATTTTTATTAGTTCTATATTTATTCGCTGGGAATATCGAATTTTTGCCAGGAGTGGGATCAGCCCACAAGGCCATTTATTTTTTCCACATTCATTGAGAGGGCTTTTTTCCATTTTTTTCTCCCATCTCTTTCCTGTACCAATCACTCTCTTAATCCCCTATTGGGATTTCGTTCGTATTATATCGTCTCCTTTCTCCGAAACTTTTCTTATATTTGAGTCAAAACCCAAAAAAGATAGCGTCTAGACATGCTGAATTCATGCCCGTTTGCTATGACAAGCTATCCATCCTAATTTCTTGATTCTTAGGAGCATTCATGGTAAGATTGACCGTATGTTCTCATACAGGTACATACAGAAGGTCATGAATTCCCTCGCTCAGTGATATTATCCGAACGTTGATTTGGATATGTGAGGATAGAGTTCACACCGGACTATGTAACAGGTGTGTTTATTTTTATACATTCAAGGTAGGGGGCAGTGATAGTCTAGAGATGGATAGTATAGCTCTAAAGTTTTGTCTAGTTAAATGCATCATTTCAGGGTGTCCAAATGTGTGCACATCTGATCGTGTAATTACAGGATGTTCAGATATGCATATTGAAAAATGTATAGTGTCAGAATGTTCAGCATTATGATTGAAAGCAATACAGAGACCTGTTGAAGTGAGTACTCAAATGCTCTTTTGGTGCAGTTAATGATTTTCAGTGCTTGAGGTCGCATTTCATGACTATTTGCGAAAAAAATACCTTTCTATGTTTTTCCCATCTCAAGCAATCTCCTACACTATGGAAAATATGTATGATGAAGTCGTACATTTGAATATTGGGAAGAGATTGTAATTGACAGATGTACGAATGAATTAATAGTGAAATATTTTCATTCGTAGAATTCCCTTACGAGTTGTTTCCAGGAAATAGCCATCCCGGCCCAATAAAAATGCGGGAGGTATTCGATGGTGCTTGGATTTCCGGATTTATATGCTGTCGTTTCCACGTGTCTCGGCAAAAATAAAATCGGGAAAAGAGAGTGATAAGTTATTTTTTCAAGGGCGACACTCGCCAGTTTTAGGTTTCGTTCGCAAATCTTCCTTTCGAAATTCTGGCCGAAATTGGAGTTTTCAAGTCCCTGCGGGCTGTTTATGGCCCGAACGAGTCAAGTTGGGAATCTCCCCCGCAACCACTCCCATGACCCAAGTATTTAAAGCGCTCCGATACCCAGGAACTCGATGGATTTTCGAGTGACCATAAAAATTCCTCGGTGTACCCCCAGTCAACTGGCTACGTTGGGCTTGTGGCTTCCTGTCGTTAGCCCTTATTGGTTGCCAGGCCGTTGGCCTTTTGTGGTCCGTGTTGAGAATAAAATAGCTTCAGTTTTATGTCCTTTATGTGGAGATCCCTAAGGATACGCGAATGATTTGAAGGGACTCATTACAACCCTTTCTTTCTGTTGCTTTCAAAGTATCCTTTCTTGATGGCGTGCATGTAATGTTGAAAGGGTGAAATGTCCCAAGCATACAAAGTAAACTTTTAAATTTTTAATAATGTTCCAATCAGATTAAAACTGATTCCGTTCCATTTCTTTCAGGAGCAATGTGTTTGGATGAAACCCTTGCGCAAACTCTTGAGATTTTGCCAGAATGGGAGCAATAAATGAGTTTTTTGCCAAAACTTTTCTCAATAAAGAGACGTGAGTTCCCATAAAAATAGAAATAATTGAAATACCCTCTCTCGATAAATTTTCTGGCCTTAAACACATTCGTTGCTCTTTCAATATGGTATTGATGCATACAATTTCACATGTATGATTCCTTACAGTGTGAAGTTTCTTCGTAAAACAGCCGTCACTGGTCAACAATACTAAGATTGGTTTGACGCTAATTACACAACCAGATGTGCACACATTCGGACACCCCAAAATCATACATTCGGTGAGAAAATACTTCGGAGCTATACTATCTAACGCTTCACTAGTCATAAGTAATTGAGACGAAAATCCGTTAAACTCTTTTGTATTTTTTAAGTAGCGCATTAAATAAACAGCTTTGAGGGAGCGAATATGACTTGAGTTTACGGCAAAGACAAATGCTTTTCAATTTGAAAATCTGTATCGGCGCATATCTGCAATATTACAGTTATGATTGGGTATTTAAGTTTTCATACATATCCTTAGTTCATAGTGATATTATCATACTGATAGTATCAGGGCACTATGAACTAAGGATATGTATCAGACTGATATTTATTTAATTTATGATAAAATAATTAAAATAGCCTCGCTCTATAAATTTGCTGATATTATACATACTCTTTGCCCGTAAACAGCCCAGCTAGGATCATTACTTTGAGTTTACATAGCATGGTTTCCTAAGCGATCAACTAATAATCATTGCAACTGCAATATGTATTTCGTTTTTGAAATTTGCCAGCAATATGGCGTAATTAATTTGTCAGTGACGAGAAAAATGAATTTTTCGGCTTATAAAAGCGTGTTATTTTGAGTTATTCACTACCGATTCTTAGAAACCAAGCAGTATTAATTCTAAAATAATTCCGCCGCAGTTTTTGAATGTGACGATTGGACTTTAGGAGAAAAATGTATTCATTACATATTTTATCCTCGAGATTTTTATGACAGTATGTATATAAATTCTAATGTTTTTTTTACCACTAAGTCGTTCAAGTTATTCAAATTTTATCCCAAGTTGTGATCACAATTTTATATTTTCCTGTGAAATGAGCTTTAACGTATGTTGTGCTGTCAATGTCTCGGAGAGTTAAGTGAAGTTGATTTTCAGTTATTTTTCTTTGTAATTTTAGGCTATTCTTTTCGTGAATAATATTGCTTTCGTTGTAACAACCATGTAATGTTTTAAAGTGAGGCACATTTTGCCACAGTGGTTCGTTAATTTACATCTGCAAAACATGCAGCTACAAAGAGATACGTCGTGGCGTCGGTATCTCATTTTTTAAAGTTTGTATTTTATGCATTTATGCGTTCATGGGCAGGAAATTAAAAAAATGGCAATGATATGATTTATCTTCAAATAAAAATCATACAAATGGAAATTAGCGAAGCAATATGAGGTGGACATATTTTTATTTAAAATAACATCTGTTCCATAGATACAGAATTTTTATTTCACGATCAAAATATATATCATGACAGATTGCTTGTATGAAACTCAAATTTAATTACAATGGTTGTGAAAAAATATTTCTTGGTAATAAATTTTAAACTTCATAAAAGTAAATCAAATTTCCATAGCACTCGACGCTTCACCGATTTCTTTTACATTAAATATGAAAAATAAAAAAGATCCGTTATTTTTATAATTGGCAGAAGAAACATCAATTTTTTCATCCTTTAATATATATACATGCAATAGTAGTTTCGCCTTAAAATTAGCGATGTTGTGATTTAAAATGGATTGTTTAAGGTGCAACTTCTTTTAAAACTAATATGGGTCCCTTGAAGTCAAACTACCCTTCATAGTTACCAAAACTAATATTTTTCGTAGATCACGTGACTTATGGCAAAAATCGTCATTTCCGTTGTGAATGGAGTCTACAGTGTATAATGCCTGCGGTTCCCGTTATTATTGCATGTTTTTTTTTTAATTTTGCGGAAATTTAGCTCTCGCAAGCTAACGCTATCTCACAAATTAACGCTATCGCTATTAACAAATGTTATACCTGCTTTTTAAACCTGCGATATAAGTAATCAAATTATTTGTTTTGACTTTAATGTCACATTTATTTTAGGAGTGTATAATTATATCCGTTCTTTATTATATTACGTTTTTAGTGTTTTTTTGCGAAGTATAAATTAACAATGCCACGTAAATATACTTTTGCTGCTTTGAACTGGACTGGACTGTGGAATCTTCAAATAGAAATGTTACAGTTTCTTGCTACCGCAGTAAATAATTCATCTACTATTTAACTTTAATATTTCAACTATTTTTGAACGTGTATTTAATGTATGTTTCTATCTAAATTTTCTATCACGTTTTCATTTTGTTTTTATTCAATAACAACTCAAAATGCTATGCACCTAAATGTATTTCTTGTATTTAGGGGCACGCACCCAGAGCATCGAATAAATCTCTTCTAACTCTTACCATTCTTATTGCCTGCGGTTCTCGTCATGATTGCATGTTTGTTTCCAATTTTGCGGCAATTTAGCTCTCGCAAGCTAACGCTATCGGTGAAAGTGAATGCTCATCCACAAGTGGCTGGCTCTCTGACAAGAGAATGGAAGGCATTCAAGCCTGAACCCGTGAAAGTATTGAGCGCAAGCCTATGTAACCGTTCGATATGATTATGGCGCGTCGTCAAACGAAGATTCCTCTGTTCTCTGAATTCTCTTATTCTTTCCATATACTTCAGTATGTGTGCACTGTGTGGGTATCTACCATTTCCGTCTATGTATTTCCAATCCTATAGTTCAGCCAACTTTGTCGCTCTTGAGTTTATGGCTGAGATGTGTTGTTCAAACTAATCATAGAATGAAACAGAGGAAAAGAAACCAAATAGAATATTTTAATTGGGCGAAGAGAATAATAGAAGACTGTGAAAGCAAACGAATTATTAAACAAAGGTAATAGGAAAAAAATTATTTTTTTAGTTTATGTCGACAATGTGTGGTTTAACAAACTATACATAAAATGAAACAGAGGAAAATAGAACAGTAATTGAAGATTGTGAAAGCAAACAAATTATTTTTTCCAATGACTATAAGCTTTATTTGTTCCTCTCACGGATATAACTGGTAAGTCAGCGGATAATTAACACTTGAGAATATGTTTTTTTTATATTATTTGGTTCTTATCTTGCCATTTTTACTATAAAAATGGCATTGTTTAATCAGAAATACATAATTTTATTAAAAATCATAATAAATAATATTTTATTTAAGTTAAACTTGTATCGATGTCTAACAGTGAACAATGTGATAGGTGTTATTTTAGACTGATTTTTTTAAATTCAGTTTTGTTTTGTTAATTCAGTTTTGTTTTAATTCCTCCAAGCTTATCATTTTTTTAATTAAACGTTTTGTTAGGTTGATTCATGTTGATAAATCCAATTAATTATTTTTGATAGCGGTGCACATCCTTTCCATTATTAAAATCGTACGCATGTTATTGTAAGTTTATTTATTGTACTTTTATTTATTTTTTATCATTCGTACTTCTAGTATTGCTCTTGAAATGATATCTTCGTTGAAAAAAATATCGTAAATGTATTATCGGCATTGCAGGTATTTAGAAAGGAGTATTTCACTCTATGATTTAAAATTGTCGGATTTATTTAAAATACGTACTTAGTGAATAAATTTCGTAGTTGTTCAAGACTTTTCGATTTGAAAGGTATTGTGAACGCATTCTGTGTCCCTTGTTACAGCACCAATTAGAGTATCTCAATTGAATCTATAATATATTCATGGATTTTTGGTCAAGTATTATTTTCAAATTCAATTAAAATTCCGGCATTACTCAGTATCATCAAAAAAGCCAATAATACCATTTTAAAAGACGGATTCATGTGGTATGCAATTCAATAAATACGCATTAATTGAATTACATATTTATTGAATTGCATTCCATCTGAATACTTTTATGCATGGCTTACGTATGGAAATGGTAGAACATTTTCTGTGCTTTTTTCCAGGTGATTAAGTTAGTTACATATTTTTAATTATGAATATAGCAATTATTGTTCCACCGGCTTAATTGGTATAGTATTTGGAGGTGGCGACCGACAACTGTGGTCATTTGCGCCTTGAGGGTAGGGTGGGTAAGGAAGAGTCAAGAGAAATCCGGCGACGGCATTAGCTTACTCCTAACGAAAGGCACCAAGGGACCACGGTTTTACGTCCCATCCGACGGACGGAGTGTTACGCTTGAAATTTCCTCCACACAACATCTAGCGATTTGATCGATGGATTTTTCTTCCTCATAGGAAAACCCACTTAAATCACTGGCACATTAATTGCGTATGCTTGGTTTCGCTAATAGTAGGACCCGCCCGCCTCTGTGACGGTGCGGGATTCCTCGTCCCTTCCCTTCCTTCCCTATCCCCTCCCAGGAGGCGTCGTCGGGCTCCTATCGCGGCGGCGCCTCCTTCCTTTCTCCTCCCAGTCTTCCCCCTTCTGCGGTGCAGAGGGAAAAAGCTCGCGCTTACAGTCCCTGCCCCAGGAGTGTAACCTCGCGAGCCCGCCCTGGAGTCTCGTTTCCACTGTCCTCCACACAACATCAAATCAGGGATCGAGAAGCTGAAAATTCTCTGCCGCCGGGAGTTGAACCCGAGTCCACGGAGCGGGAAGCCAACACACTAACCACCTCACCAACCCGATCCCCGTGGCTTAATCACATGCAAAATGATGCATGATGTGTAAAATGGGTATGAGTGAATGTTTGAACTTCATGGCATTCATTTCATTAAATGCCTTGGTGTTTATCACGCGGTAAAAGCCAAGCTAGCTGAGAACTAACGATCCAGGAACGGCAAACTCATCCTTTTAAATTGCTCTTGGCTAGTAAACATGCAATTATGGGTCTTGTTTACTCATCAATGGCCATCGTGTTAAATTTCCTTCCATATATACGGGATGGGTGGTTGAAATTTTGCGTATGGTGTCCCCGACCCTATTGTGTTTCTATTGGTAAACACACCTTGTTGGGTATAAATTGGGACACGTCATTTTCTTTCCTTTATTGGTATGCTCCGTATTGTTACGATATGTTCTGACTGTTACATTACGAAATCACCTCGACAAATTCACTAGTTATAACTGAAGCTATTCAATCCGACGTATTAATTATATCTCAAACATTATTATCAAATTTTATTTTCAAATTTCCTAAAAACGGGGTTTTTCGAAAGTATTCTCCCCGTACTGGAATATTGCCCACCAATTTAATTTATTGCCTACTCTAAACCCCCACTACTCTAAAATTGCTCCACCGCCCAGCCAACTTCTTTTTTGCTTTAGCCCGCACTCAGATATTGATTTGACTTTGTTTAAAAGATGTTTTTTGTACGTAGGACCAAAGGTTTTTAATTTGTTACCCCATTCATGCTTTATTTCAAAGTCTGAAAAGGTTTTTGCAAAATGCACATTCTTGGCTTCTCACTAAAGAAAGTGTAGGACAAATATTGTTATAAAATATGGATGTAAATGAATTATAAATACTGCTTTAGTTGTGTTTTTTCATGTACGCACTTAAGCTTTGTTAGTATAGATTATCAAGGTAACACAAAATGAGCTACACTATATGTAAAGCATAATGTATTATTATTTTGGATGGTAGCCTTAAACAGGATATCCTTCGCGGCTACCTACAATTACTCAATTTTGCTATTGTCATGTAATTTGTGTGTGGAGTAATAAAATTATTCATTATTATTATTATTACATCATGCTCGCGACTCAATCCTTTCCTCCCTCTGGATTTCTTAAGTAACGAACCACCCTGTCTTATCTAATGTGATTTGCATAGAATTTTCAGCGGTTCTCTCATGACCAACAAAATTCTCCCTCTTTTCCGTTTTTATGTTCCACCTCGCCCCTTACGTAATAACTTTCTGCTTCACATTACGCGATTCTTTCTTTCCATCTCTCAACGCTGTTTTTTTTCTACCGAATCCCCTCCTTGTTTAACTCCATGGCTTAAAACTATCCTTCCCTGAACCACTTTTCCTCTACCACTACATTCAAATCCTCCCTAAAATACCCCCGAAATATCGAAAAATATATCTCGAAAATATCGAAAAATTCTCCATTGTCAAACCCATAGTCCCCCTTCTAATATTCAAACATTGTGTTTTCTCTTTTTCTTCATTTTTCTATAAAAAAACACTCATAAGGGAATTAAACATGAATCAATGTTAAGTCTCAGTAGTCCTTCCAGCTAAGCCAATTTTTTGTCAATTGCGACTATCATTCTCGGTATTTGTGACTTATGCGATCAACCTGTCTACAACGTTTCCGTTTTTATACTTTGATATTTTTTTCACATTTTTGTTGAAAATGTTTGCCAATAAAATTCGACAGCAAAAACATTGAAATTTTTATCACTCCGATCCATATTATTCGTAGGAATTATATAGAGATTATTTAAGGAGTATTATTCCATCCACGATTTATGCTCTTTTGTGTTTTATAAATATTCCCAAAGAACAGGAGTTCTCAATTATAGTATTAATAAATTACTCGCTCACGTCTGGCTATCGTGGGAGCAGGAGCATTATCAATGTGACCGAATAGCGCATTTCACGCCGATGCACAACGCTAGATCATATGTCAAGTAGGTCATAGATTGAGGAGTAAATGTCTCTTTCACAGAACAGAAAGCGCGAATCTCAATAGGTGTCGGAACGGAAGCAGGCTTTCCGTTCTGCCGCGTCAAACAGTCCCTTTTCATCCTTTGACTTCTATATTACCCGTCGCGTAAGTTGATTGAACAGCTCCCGTGTATGCCACCGGGTAAGGTACGTCACTGCTCCAGCTTCCTACCTCTCCTCTTCCTTTCCTTGAAAGCGGAAACTCCGAATAAGCTAACCGGTTCAAAAATAGGTCGGGCCTGGCTGTTCTGCGCGAGAGAAATCTTATTGTAACAATCTTCACTTATTCATTTGAATTTTACGCAGAAATTCAGCCCTTCATCCGTATTTTTCGAGGGTTTTAAACAATTTTTTAGATAGTTTTGAGGGCAGTTAATCTATGGAAAAAAGTACTAGGTGACAACCTAGTTGGGAGTGGGCCGTTCTTCGTCGGGGAGAAGTTATATTTTATAATATCTTCCTTTATCCGTATCATTCATTTGATTCTCGATGGTTCCAACATGTATCCTAATTTTTAGGGGCGGATAATGATTTTTGGGATAGTTTTTCTCTCTTCTATCTGCATGAAATGAAGTGTATTTCATGGTGAAAATAAAGGTAATTACTGATTGATCCGCTTTCAAGAGTGCCATATAGTTCGTCGTTCCTCCAGCTTCCGTCCTCTCGTCTTCCTTTCCTTGAGAGCGGAAACTGCGAATAGGCTAACCAGTTCAAAAATAGGTCGGGCCTGGCTAAACTCCGCAAGAGAAATAACATTGTAATAGCCTTCTCTTCCTCATTTTAATTCAGTGTAGCAGTTTTCTAGATAAGATGACCTCTCCATCGTTCGGTTTTCCGCCGCGTTGTTCGTCTTAGGGTGACAACAGGTTTGCCTGGATTTCAATGGTGTCTTCAGGTCGAAATCGCTGACAAGAGCGACATATCAAGTCGTAAATAATCCTGATGCAGATCCCTTTGATTGCGACTAATGATGGAAAAATCAATCACGGTTAAAATCGAAAATGGAGTTTTAAATGCCAAAGATCGTGGAAATCGAGATTGAGCCATCGTCTTTGAGTTCGGATTAAAACTCTATATCCGACTTCGATCGTAACCTTTGCATTTGATCTCATAGTCAGTAGCGTCACTAACGGCGCATGGCAACCTCATCTGTCCCATGTGTAAGACTTATCTTTAAGGCCAGTAAAATAGGAATGGCACGCCCTCGATCATCAAGAAAGCATTGCGATCAGTTGATCTTTCTGAAACATGGTTCCAAGCGGCGAACCCAAAACTTTAATTTTGCGTGCTTTTTTAATTTTTACTAAAAATATATGAATAATAAATTCCAAGTGGATCTTAAAGATACTTTTCTACGACTCTAATGTGTATTTTGAGTGTTTTATAAATAAATAACTTTGATGTAGCGTAACAATTAGTGTTCATGTAACAATTAATGGGAGAAAAACAATGATTCAAATGATAATGGACGGTAATTGTTGTTGACGGCGTGGAACAGAGAAGGGAGTATTGTAATGAAAGTGCGGGCGTAATTGTCGTCGCTCCCGAGGTATTTCGTCGGGAAAACTTAAGTATTTATAAAATTTACTAACCATATTTTTGAAATTTACGAGGAAATTAAACCGTTACAAGATGTTCATCTGTAAATATTTTCTACTAATGATTAACACATGTATTCGAGTAGATTTTTTGGGATTTTGGCTACTTTTAAAATATGAATTTTAAGTGTTTTCCAATGTATAATGAACATGTTGCGGTAAAAACTGTATTTAAAGAGAAGAAACGTCGATTTTTTTCTGTTAAAGTTTGAAAAATTTCGATTTTTGTTAAATAGTCGAGATTTTTCATTTCTATTAACAATTGAATTCTCGAAAAATCTATTTTGACCGACATTTTGCCATTACTAAGTGGGACTTAGATTTTCACGAAACTAAGGAGTGTATCATTTCCGTCATCACAATTCTTAGACGTTGAGGTTAGTACCGCTACAAATAATAGTTGAATTTTGATTTTTTCCGCTGAAAATATGTTTAATTTCATGTCTATCCGTTTTCTCCGAATCCGTAGTAATCTAGTAATCCGTAGTAATGTTAGCATATTTTCCGATATATCCCGATTAGCAGGACTCCGATGATATATACACTAGTAGCAGCGTCAATGGAACATCAAAAAGGCTCATAAAATGCCTGAAATGGGTCCATGGGTCCAATATCGGGACCAAGAGTAAATGGTATCAAACGTTATTTGATCGAAGGTTTCAATCGTGCCATTCAGGGAGGTGAACATCCTGCATCCGGTACTTCTAGGAATTGCTCTAGGCTTACTGTTATGTGAGAAGCATTTCACCTTTGTACACGATAAACATACATGATCAAAGGTTTCAATCTTGTTTGGACTTGGGTGGAAGAAACTTAGACCCTGCTGGTCTACAAACACTTGCTATATGTCTGGTGTTATGTGCTATCCCCGGTATCACTGATTCCCACTAAAATTCCTTTAGTGTAAAGTACCCGTTGAAATTCAACTGGAAGCTGAGACAAAAACGTAGTTTTGAAATTATTTGTTGAGAAAATGTAATATTTTAATGGAATTAGAATTTTACGGAGCGTTGAACGTATGCACAGTTAGTGAAAGCTGGAAAAACTTCCAATGAGAAATATCCGTTTTACAATCGGGTCATTCATGATAGTTCCTATATCTCAGTTAATCAATTTGGTAGGTGAAATGAAAAGATAATTGAAATAAAAGATATTACGCTTTTCCAAAATGTTCTAATGCGTACGACGAGTTTTGGCTGACAGAGCCATCATCTGGCACAGGACTTATACTCGTTGAAATTCAAACAAAACTTAGTATTCATACGTTTTTTTGTGAAAATCTCATATTTGAATGGATGTATGTTGTATTTTACAGAGCGACAACATGCACACAATTTATACAAGACGAAAAAACTTGTGATGATGAACATCAGAAATACTTTCTTTCCCCTGGCAGCCTTTCTCATAATTTTAATGAAGAAAATATTAATTTTTCTGCCCACTTTTCATGAGTTGAGAATGTAATGAGATTTCGGGTTCATTCAGGAAAGAACCTTTCATTGAGGGAAGGAATAATCAAAAATGTCCCATGCACAAGTATGACGAGTAGCTTGAAGCGGTGATGCGCTCGGCATGAACTCACCGCAATTAGTTTAAGGCCGACTATTTTTTTTCGACGTCGATAATGGTAAATTGTTTACATTTACCATTGAATCTCTCCTTTGAAGATGACGCTTTTTTAAATCGATCGGAGTACTTATAAAGCTGTATTTAAGTCACTTGTCGTTTCATTTAACATGTTTATATAAAATAATTGAACTAGACCGTCAAATGACAGTATTAAAAATATGTGAAATTACAAAGTTATTTGCATTTCAATATTGTGTCATTTCCAACCTCATTTTCGTTAGTCAGTTTCGACACTCTACGTCATTTACAACGACCTTGAAAGTGACATGGTGTATCGAAACCATGGTCATTAGTGAAGTTACATATTAATGTATGAAAATGACTATTTGTTGTGCATATTTAATCGTAGATGCATCGCATTTCCACCGCGATAAGCCTGAAACTATTGCATACGTTGGATCGGTGGGGTTTCATTTAAAGCCATGTATACTTTACTACTATGTATATTTTGTGTTGCCAAGGTTTTGTTTATTCATTTAAATCAAAGTGAATGCCGAATGAAATAGTTTATTCAAGGAAATTCATAGAATTTCCTTCTTCTGTTACAGGAAATACTTAAGGGAAACGGATTGGAATAAGTGATTGTTGAAAAAATAAGGAAGGCTTCTGATTTGGAAAATAATTCCGTCGTCATAATTAAGATAAATAAATTTGAGAGCTTAAAATGTCGAAAGATGGTTACATGTGTGCGACTACAAAAATCTTTCATTCCTAAGTATTTGCGAGGCGTTTTTGTAGTTTTGCCAAATTGTGGAGATTACAACCATTCTAAAGCTATTTTTATGAGTATCACAATTCAAGTGCCAATATAACCACAAGAGAAGTGCATCTATAGTATTTTATCATGAACTAGACCAAAGGTCCTCTACCCGCGGCCCCCGAGTTGAAGGCTAATTTCTTGCGGTCTCTAGAGGATAAAGAAAATATTGTTTGTAAAGTGTTAATCAAAAATCTATCTGTTTGGCGTGTGAAGATTCAGTTTCTGCCTTCATAGAATGCAACTTTACGCTACAATAAAGAATGCAACATTACGATGCAAAGCATGCCACATTGATTGATAGAACTTTTTTTCCCTTAAATATTTTTGCACTTAAAATTATGTTTTTTTATTCTATTGATGTGGTGGTAAAGTGACGTGGACCATTGCGGCCCTCCGGGCGATGTCAAATCGATATATGGCCCTTAAATTAAAAAAGTTTGAAGACCCATAAACTAGACTAGCACTAGACTATCTATGCTGTACCAATAACTAACTCTCTATTTCTAACTATCGTTTCTCTCCCTCGTAGTGCCGAGGAGGCTGCGGACGGATCCTTCTTCGAGAGCTTCACGGCGTTACCATGGAAACTGGAGAACCGGAGGCTGATCGCGGTGCGGGAGGGGGAGGGC
Organism: Ischnura elegans; assembly: GCF_921293095.1. Classification (NCBI taxonomy): domain Eukaryota; kingdom Metazoa; phylum Arthropoda; class Insecta; order Odonata; family Coenagrionidae; genus Ischnura; species Ischnura elegans. The sequence goes on along the minus strand of NC_060257.1, from coordinate 35,324,895 downwards.
GGGGTGAGCTTGGGGGGTGGAGGTAGCGAGGGTGGTAGCGGTGGGGGGAGCGAAGGGGAGGGGGAGGGAGACGGAGGGGAGGGCGGGGGAGGCGGAGGGGAGGGAGAGTGGTACGGAGGGGGAGGGGGTGAGGAGGAGGACGGCGAGGGGGCGGAGGGGTGGGGGGATGAGGGTGGGTACAGTGAGGCGGACGGCATCCTGGGCCCGGAGGCATGGGCCGCTGGGGAGTGGAAACTTGGCAGGAAAGAGGTGAGCTCAAAATGATCTTCTCCACTTCTCGCTTTTACATCTTATATTTCTCCTTACAGCAGTGCCGCGTAGGATTACATCAGAGATAAATGAATCGTTACTCTAATTGAATTCAACAGCTTAGGCGATATCTTGTGGAAATTGAGAATCAATCCAATGATAAATAAAGAGCAGTTGTTTTTTTCCACAATTTTATTTGTCTTAACTGACCTGTTTTTCAACAAGATAGACTTCATTATCAACATAATCAAAAACAACAGTTTTATATTTACCATGACACCGTTACTCCCCCTGGAGTTGTGGTATTTGAAGGTTTCTTGGATGGATAAATATTATTTTTACCACTTCATTTTTAATAACTAATTAGATTCTAGACGGTAGTTATAAATTTAAAAATCAAATTATTAGCCGGGATAACGCTCTCATAGACGAATAGATGTACCCATCCTTTTCCCTTATTCAAAGTTCATCCCTTCTTCCGTTACGTAATTAAGGTTACAACAATGAAATATATAGTTAATAATTTACGTCTGATTATGAAGTAAAAAGGTGAGCACAAAATTAACTTCTGCACTTCTCACTCACTTCTCACACCTTATATTTCTCTTTGTATCGGTGTCACGTAGGATTACACCAGATAAATGTATTTTAACTGTGCCCGGATTTGAGATATTTGTATGATTACACCTGAGATAAATTTTTCGTTACTCCGCCTGGACTTGTTTGTCTTCTATTTCACATAGGAAAATATTTTGTGTGCCATAGCATAAGTATGGTAAATGCTATACATTTACTATTGGCTCCCGCCCATTCAGATAACGTTTAGTTTTTGAAAACAATAAGGGTAATTTTAAATCCCATTTAATATCCATTATCTATCCATGTAGCCATTCATGTAGAGAATATGTAAACCCATGCCCAATTTCAATTTTTTTTGTCTCATTAGTAATGAACGAGTCGGGTTCCCCTTATAAAATTCATTTATAATATCATTGTTTAATAAAAATATATAAAGCAATTTTAGCGAACTTAACGATGATTAAAACCTGTAAATGAATGCAAAATGATTGAACAAACAGAAAAAAATTGTGAGGTCAGTATCTCTTGTGGAGACCCGCCCCAATAACCTTCATCTTCACATCACTTCATGTTCTCCATCAGGCCATCGAAGCAACTAGCAACTATATCGTTATTAGTCTTATAATACGTAAAACAATTAAACAGTGAAAACATGGACAAGTACACGGAAAATGCTCGCGAAATTATAGTTGAATTCAGCAAAAATCGAAAAAGAATGATAAATATTCGATTTTTTTACCTTCTCCTTGGAGTGAAGATATCTTCACACACAAACTCAATATTTTCGATGCTATCCCAATGGCAAAAAATGGATTTAGTAAGGGAAACTAAATGTCCTTGGGAAGCTGAATTCGTCAAAGCGGCGTCGAAAACTTTGTCCTAAAATTTTTGGAAATGGCTGTAAAAAAAACTCTGTCTTTTTGAAAATTCATTCTAATAGGAACCCGAAATTGTGCTTTCACTTGAATGTCACGCTAGATGTCGAAACCTACGTTGTCGAAATGAAAACCTGATATGGGGTTCAATCAAGTTTATTCATTTATCCATATTGAAATCTTCAATATCTAATCAGAATTTATCTCAACTGTTACTATAATGGTGTTCTTCTTTTACGGAGAACATATTATTTGAACCTAAAATTATTTCCAAGTCGTCAGAAACGATAAATTAAGAGAGATGTTTTGCCGAGCGGAAAGGTACAGGAATTCGTTTTTCCCCCGAACGATAAAGGGCTTTTATAAAATCTAGGCCTATTGAGGCAGCTGGGAAGTATGTAGATATAGATGCAGGTCATTGAAAAGCTTAGCTGAAATGATCGCTGGACTTGTACGTGAAAAATTATCTTGTGATTCAGATAGTTAACAAAGATATCGTACTGCCCATTTAATTTTATGTCACAGCTCTAGCTCTACTGCACGTGTATCAATTGGCTTGTCATCATACTGATGCCGATCGTTAGCCAATCAGGTCATGATGATGATTGCAAGTTAATGCACGAATTTAGAATAGGGAGGTCTTGTGAAACTGAACTTACTCTCTTTATTCAAGATCTTCAAGCCACGGATGACAGACATGTTCAAGTCGACGCCATATTTTTAGACTTCAGAAAGACATTTGATAATTTTCCGCATTTGAAGCTGATTCAAAACTTGGAAGGATACGGTGTAAATACCCTTACAATAAGTAGCGATAAACGATCGCGAGCAGAGGGTTGTTTTGGGTGGAGTTAGCTCTGATGCTATTCAAGTTATCTCAGGTGTGCCCCAGGGTAGTGTTATAGGTCCTCTTTTGTTTCATCTTTCCATTAATGACATTACCACCGCGGTCTATCGAAACACATGTAGTAGAGCTGTGAAATATAATTAATGGATAGTGCGACACCTTTGTGTATTATTAAATATACTATTCCACGATATCTAACCGGAAAAAAGTTGTCTTTATTTGTGATTCAGGTTTAACGTAAGTCGATGGTGAGGCGAACTATTGGACCTGAAAGACAGCTCGGTTTTCCTTTGGTGATTTATCCTCTTCCCTATTGTTTTATCATGGAAGCGTGCATTTTTTATACCTAAACCTCCATTCCCCTAAACAGTTACAGCGTCAACAAGTGTTCGTGCTCCTTCCGGCCGATTCATTGCCCTCATCACTCTCTCCACGGTTCCGTTTTCTCTTGAATTAAGTTTCCTCACGTCTCCTTTAAGAAGACATATCTCTTCGGCTGAAAATTTTTTTAAATCCTTTTTCTTAACTTGCTTCGTCTGTCTGTTTTATCGATGGTATCTTGTAATTGATTTTTACCCACTTCCCATGGCCTAATCGGCTTGAAATTTTGCGCATTTTCTTACTTGTGATGGCAATAAATATTCAAAATTAAGACTTTTGCATTTTTTTCCATTGTGCTTTTATTATTAAATAAATTTCCATGTGGAAAGAGAGTTGTAATTTTACGCAATACATGGCGTAAGTTTCTTCTAACACTTTCGTCACTTAAGTTGTCGGAGGAAGCGAGTTCAAGCTTAGTCCATTTTCACTTTTCGTTTACCAAATTTTAACTTCCTTATATATCACTATCAGTTATTACTGAAAATTATACAATTACTTTGAGATTGAATATTTTTAGATTCAATGCTAAAAAGAATGCGAGTACCAATAACTGATTGCTTGATTCACTAGTAGGAATCAAGGAACATTTTAAGCAGTCACGCGCACAGACGCAATGTTATTAATACCCTTACGGAAATGGTGAAAACTGCCTTGAAAAACTTATTTTGCTTAATCAAGATTTGAATCCGAATCTCCCAATGGCCGTTTAGAAATGCCTCCACCATTTTTCGGGTGATAACTTGTCTAGTTTTTCGATGAGAGTCGGTTTGGGATGTATGGTATAATCCTGCTTTTCACAATTGTATTCATGATTTTCACTGAAATTTTCCCTTTTTCTGTGCGAGGATTTTGTTGTGCTCATAAGATGTGATGTTTTCTCAATTTTTCTCTTTCAATTATTCTATTTCCTTGTCACAACAAGATTGACGCATTTTTAAGATATACATGTACTTGGATTCCTTTTTCATGACAATACGGGTTTGAGGACTCAAGCCTAGTTTTCGAATCGTAGGAAGAGAACCGTTGAAACCCAGATAGAGCTAGCCAGGGAGGGAATGGGTTCTTTCTCCGGAGCTGGGGACGGCCAACCATCTTTTCACTCAGCGAGCTGTCTAAATTTTGCTTTTTCTATCAAGAGAATCATCAATTTTAATTATCAAAAATACAGCTTTTCCGGTTATGTTTTTTCCTATTCCGCAGGGTGTTGAAACTTCAACTAATAACGAAATCCGATCCAAAAACTAGTATTGTTTTTATAGGTTTACATTTCATTTTTAAATGTTTAACTGCGTTTTTCAACTACTCTACATGAAATTGATCTTAATATTAATTAATTAAGCTTGAGTTTGAGCAATAAACGATTACATTCATGCGGGCTAATACGTAGGTATGTTGATTTGTAATGAACAATCTGAGCTTTTCCCGGTGAATAGCATTGATGAAAGCTTCTCGGGTTTCCAACCGGGTCAGGGTCTGCATTGTGTAGGCCGACATTTCGTTGGGAGAATTTCCCAACATCCTCAGGGCTGATGATGCTGATGCCGCTGTGTTTTGATATATATACCCTCCTCCTTCACCTAGTTAGTCTCTGATTGGTCCGGGATTTTTCCTCCTTTCTCGTCCTATTTATTGCCAGGTTCCAAGCGCTAATTAGCTGCAGTCCTCGATCTCTATTGATGTTGTTTGGGTGAAGACGGATCTCTACGGCTTCTTTAGTAATACGGTCCCAATAGCCTCTTGTTCCTCCGAGTTGGGTAGTTTCTTCCCAGTGGATGTTGTAATTTTCCTGGACACAGTGTTCAGCAATGGCCAATTTTTCATCAGCCCTGAGGATGTTGGTAAAGTCTCCCTAAGAAACGTCGGCCTACACAATGCAGACCCTGACCCGGTTGGAAACTCGAGAAGCTTTCATCCATGTTGAATTGTAGCCTAGCGACTGGGACGCCGCTATTTGCGACCGGTGGAAATCAATGGAACCATGGAAGTGGAGAATCCTGTGTAGAGTATTTATGATCACAATATTATCCTCAATGCGACGGCCATATTGTCAAATTACGTCAGAGCCTTCAGCGCCGCCATCGATGATTTTAGTCTTGAATAGTGTTTTCTCTCATCTTCTTTAGTCCCTTGGTGATCCCTCCTTCGTGTTTTTATTTCACACGCCCGTGTTTTTATGGTTCTCTCACCCCTCTGACCTGCTTTCCGTCGTCAACAAGTGTCTGTCTCTATCCCCTCTACCTAAAACTTCCTTCCCTTTCCCCCGCCCCTTCATAGTTGTCTCTCCCGCCACTACTTAAAGAGCGCACTTCTGCCCTTTTTTGTTTTCTTTTGTACATGATCGTTACGTCCCAGATCCTTGCGTGCTTGTCCCATTCTTGCCGGAAAAAAGGGATGGGCCGCCACTCTTGAAAATTAGTGCGTATCGCTGGAGGTGTTACGGGTGTGTGCTGTGGTTGGTGCGGCTAAAATTCCCTCGATCTTTTAAGCCCTTGCCTTCAGCCTGCATGCTGCGTCTCTGCCTTTAGTTCAATGACCCGGGAATATCTCCTCCGCAGTGTGTAGCATGGAAGTGCAGCTACGGTCCATTACGTGTTAGGGACGCATAATGAAAGGAACACTATGTTAAGATAACGAATGATGAACGCATTAAGAAACAGGAGAATTGAGAAAAGATCGTGGAAGTCGATAAGTAGACCAATATTTTTTCTAATTAATCATTTTTTTCTTTTTCTTCTCGAAATTCGAAGAACAAATGCACAGACTATACCTGTCATATGAACACATTAACATAAAATACCCAAAAAAAATCATTTTTGCGATATTTTAATTGCATGAGTGAAAAGTGGGACTCACTAAAAAAGTCGGGACTTGGAGTTTTTTTTGCAGTAATGACTATTAAAAGAGACTAAAAGACGATTTTCAACGCAGTACAATCAATGTAAATTATTTTAAAATGCATATATTTAAATCATATATTTAACTATGCTTCGAAATTTTGAACTGAGTGTCCTGAAGATACTTTCCGATTTCAATATATTTCTTTGTAATCAGGGTTACAAGTAGCAACTGTTTTTCAACTTTTTGTATCTTCAGCCTACATGCTGCGTCTATGCGTTTAGTGCAATTCCCAAGGAATATCTTATTCACAGTGTCTAATATTCTGGTGGAGCTAAGGACATAAAGCGCCCAAAGTGGTCTATTTTGTGGTAAGGCCGTCTAATAGACGGAACACTACCTTAGGATAGTAACTAAATAACGATTTAGGAAACAATTGAGTTGAGAATAGATGGAGAAGGACGCTTATTGAACTGAAAATCTTTCCAAGTAATATTTTTTCCTTTTTATTTTCAAATTTCGAAAACGAAATGCATAGAAAAAATCTGCCATTTGAACTCATTAATATAAAATATCTAAAAAATAATATTTTACCATTTTTCGAATTTAATTATTTAGAATAGAGATCCCCTCTTCCCCTAACAAAAATTTTTACGAGGGACATTACGTTTTGAACGCAATAAAATCGATAAAAATAATTTTTAAATACTGAAAAAGTCGTATATTTAACGACTTCTCGAAATTGAGATCTTAATGTCCCTAGGATATTTTCCGATTTCAATTAATTCTGTATAATAAGAGTGACAAGAAGCAACTTTAACGCAATACTATTCCATTGAGATAATAAAATTGAATTGAATGAAAAAATGAAAGGCAATTTATCAAATAGGTGTTAAATTACGTATTTAAGAATCATGTGTTATTGTTGTTACTGTTACGCATTCAATTAACATGCTTACCCCTCAAACAGACTGAATTTAATATTATGAGTTTTCAGAATTCATTATTGCTGAAATCAAGACGCGACGCTGATATAGCTATGCGCTTAATTTCTCAGCCTTTCATGAGAATTAACTAAAATGGTAAACTATTTTATTTACTTAAGTACCGACCCTGTTTCGACACGCAGTGTCATTATCAAGGTGATATTAACACTACGTGTCGAAACCGGGTCGGTACTTAAGTATATAAAATTTTGTGAAAGTTTACCATTTTATGATCTCTGCATTTCTCCAGGGATTTCTTCCGCGTCAGGTTGTTGGTTGATTGACAACAGTTTCGCTGGCTGTCCTGCCAGCGTCTTCAGGTCGAAGGTGTCGGCTGTTGGTTTCTGCCTCGCTTATATACTGTAGGCTGGATGGGAGCTGCACTGTGATTGGCTGTCTGACTGGGTGCTTCTCTCTGATTGGCTCTCTCTTTGATGACTCTTTTCCAGGCGCTGTGAAGGAAGTATCCATCTTCTCTATTGAAATTCAAAGGTGTTTTTTGAATTTCTATCGCTTCCCTGATTTGTTCAAAAAACACCTTTGAATTTCAATAGAGAAGATGGATACTTCCTTCACAGCGCCTGGAAAAGAGTCATCAAAGAGAGAGCCAATCAGAGAGAAGCACCCAGTCAGACAGCCAATCACAGTGCAGCTCCCATCCAGCCTACAGTATATAAGCGAGGCAGAAACCAACAGCCGACACCTTCGACCTGAAGACGCTGGCAGGACAGCCAGCGAAAGTGTTGTCAATCAACCAACAACCTGACGCGGAAGAAAACCCTGGAGAAATGCAGAGATCAGACCATCGCCGCGGAAACCTACGCTCTAACATTTACCATTTTAGTTCATTCTCATGGATATAAAAAATCTCCACCAGATATCGCCGGACACTGTGAATTATGTTCTCAGCCTTTGTTTTACAAGGCTTTAAGCACTTGACGGGCTGAATACAAGTGAGTTTGCATTTTGGGAGAGCATTTAAACCTAAGGTTTCGATTACCAGCGTTTCCGCTGCCGTTGACTCCAGATCGTTTTCTCAGTAATCGTAGCATAAATTTAGCAAAAGTACTATCATTTTTTCCCCCAGCTAAACAAAAGCACTTTAATAATGCTTCAAATTTAGTTTACTACGATTTTACCTGACGTTATCCTTTGAATCAAACCATGGTCCTGATCGTTATGCGTAAATTTAACAATCCTTAAGTCTTTTAGTGGGAACGCCGTCATAATTTCTATCAATAAATAGCTCGAATTTCCATGTACAATCATGATTTTCATTATCGGGATTTCCACCGGGTCAGGTTCATCATCATGGCCAAGGTTTCGATGCACGAGTCGTCAAACAAACAAACGCCATACTCTGATGTCGAAAGATAGTTCGTGCGTCGAAACGTCGGTCGTGATGGAGAACCTGACCCGGTGGAAATCGCGAGTAATTTTTCTTGATACTATACGCCGGGGAAACCTACTATCATTCTTCACGATGCTTATTTTTCCTCTGCTTACTGCCTATGCAATTCAAGTAATTTCAGTATATTCTACGTCAGAAAACAAGTGAATCACGATATTTAAGCGTTCAAGCTTGTTGAACCGCATGGTTGTTATCCGAGAGTGACCTACCATGGTTCCTTTTATAGTAGTAAGGACAAGGGATAAAAGTGCACCGCGGCCAGTTTTTTCTGTCGTTACGCCCCAAGGATTCGCGTCCTTTTCCCATTTATTCCGAAAATAAGAGCGGCCACTCTTGCAAATTAGTTCGTGTCGTTGCAGGGTCTGCGGCTAGATTCTGCGGGTTGTGCAGAAATCTATGGCCCTTTGTGCCCCGACCTACAGCCTACCTATACCGCTTCCGTGCGTTTTGTCCAGTGCTCCAAAAATTCCCTGTTCTCGCTGCTTGTATTTTCCCCATGCTAAATGTCTATTTTTATGCTAATTTTTGCCATCGTTCTTTTATATAAAAACTCCTCACTTTTGATCACTGGAATTAAACTAGCGTATAAAAAAACCATTCATGTATAATTACTTTGAATCACGATTCGGCCTGCGTTGATTTCAGTGCTACAAAATGCCTTGTTTTTTCTACTTGTATTTCCCCATGTTGGACATTTATTTTAATGCTAATATTTGGTGTTCTCCTTTCATTTTGTTTGCTCCATTATTTTTGCGTTTCAAAATTCAATTAGCATATGAAAAATAATTCAGTCTATATAATTTTGACTCACAATGCGTCTGCATAATGTAATCTCCGGTTTCATTGATGATAATTTCTGTGACCCATTATTATTATATTCGCATTGAGGAAATCAATTCGCGGAATAAGAATCATAGGTAAATAGATTCAGGGTAACAAAAATGTAACGAGAGTAATGGGTTAAAGTCTCCCAGACTAATTAGAAAAATGTTCACAGATTATGAGCACAAAAATAATGTCAGGGAAGTGGTCAACTTTTGTCATATCACAGCAGAACAGCAGATTCAGAACGTAGCGAATAGTAAAAATTACTATAAAGCATGGGCAATAGGCATGAGTTACTGCGGGCTAAATGACCAAATATCATAAAATATGCATCTCATGGCCAAAAAATTACCATAGTCAAATAATTTAAATCGATGTAAGTAACCAATGTGCACCTGCCCTTGTTCATTTTCCCTCATCAAAGCTTAGGTGGGATAAACAAAGCTCCAAGCCAACAGACGTCACTGCGATTTACCTTTGACCGCAAAATGGAAATTGGCTTTCATTGTGTGTTAGTGTCATACTGTTTGTCAAGGTTGTCAAAGGTTTTAGCATCAAAGATTATCATTTATAGCGTGGTCGACAAACAAATGGAAAATTGACCACACATTTTATGCGACCTAATCAATCGCTATTGACTCTCTTCAGGCTTTTAGTTAGATACTCACAGGAATCAAGCAATTACTCAAAAATAACTTCAGTAAGTAGTGTTGAAAAATAATATTTACATATTTACTCAAACGAAATTGTTAGTCAGTGTATATTATGACTTCCCGTCACAGGTCAATATATTTTCGGCATGTAAAAGTGCTATTTTTGTTACAAAATTACCCATTGCCTGTTGTTTATTATGGTGAATATAATAAAGCTATTTTAATAAAATTTAATTATATTTAAAATAAAATTTACAACGTCGATAGATCAACACCCAAGTTTACTACAAGCATCTTATAGAAGTTTGGCATTCCGCCTCCAACGGTTCACTTTCCTTGATCCAATATATGAACTTTAGACCGAAAAGAATCTTACGTTCAAGTTATTAGTGAAGAAATGAATTAATTGACTGTGAAATAAATTAATGTGATGGAAATGGCACCTCTATTAACCCTTCTTGGCTGGGAAAGTGTTCGCTCAAAATATTTAAATAAGTTTTTATTTTTTATTCTGCCGTTGGAAATACGGGGTAAAGGTCTCATGGCTTTATGACCCGTTTTCCCGACGCCTTGGCGTAAATATGCTGCGGGCTCGGAACTTTTAAATTTTACGACGAAGTCTTATCTGATCGTCGCCTTCTCTCCCCTCACTTCCGTGGTTAAATCTTTGGCTCCTTTGCGTCGTAAAGAGTTGCCCTCCTTCAGTCCCACTACGTCTCAGCTAAAAAAACGTTATAGGTCACATTTATTTCTATTATTGTATAATTTCGTGTTGTATTATGTTAAAAATTACCATTGTTATTCTGAAAGTTGTGAATATAACATAATCCTGAAAACATTTTCATACTATTTTTGTTTTTTTGTGAAATTATATTTTAGCATAGTCATAATAATTTGTTATCCTCGTTTTTCTGTTTACCAAATTCATACCGAGTGTTTTAATATTTTTTGGTCAGTAACACTACAGTCAGAATATATTTATGTGCTCCAAAGGAGTTTCTTAGGACAAATAAAATGTATCTATTTATTATTTTAACTACTGCTTTGTGCATCTAATTCTTTACATACGTAACTATTCATTGCAATATATCTTTCAACATTAGTCATTTTAAAATTTATTTTCCTCAAATCATGGGCATACTTTTGGAAGTGACATTGCATAGTTTAATTAAATTTTTATTCAAGTTAATTTACATTTTATCCACCGTAATAATGGGATTTGTTTATGGCTGATGACAAGTTAAACTTACTACAGAACTGCCTTATGATAATCATCAACTACTGGAAGTCAAATTCAGTTGGAAACTTAGCAAGCTTCTTCAGCCTTATTTCCTACTCATTTGCATTTTCGTTAAATTGTTTAGTGTATCCTAGATAATGCGCATTTTAATATCTTACCAAAACCGTAGCTGTGATTTACTTCTTTAGGACTTCAGACGAAAATACACGTGCACTCTGTCTGAAGAACAAAGCTAGTCCGTTAATGTGATCGATGCAAAATGTATTAATATTGATGGAGACCTACCAAATAATTATGTATTAATAAATATTTCCATTAATTTTAATATATCGTAATGTACTCCTAATACCCTACTGACTCCCTCAAAATATTTGGCCTTTCAATTTTTCAATCATGTTTTCTAAAATCATTCAGCCCCTGCAAGCGTGCGGCAATTAAAGAAATACATATTTAACTAGCAGACAACCCGGCGTTGCTCGGGCATGATAGTACCTGGAGATGTGGGGCACTTCGAACTTAGATTTCATGGCCACGAAGGATTCTTATTTCTTCTCTTTGAGAGTGTAAAGAGGTGTTCCCATCCGGCAGGATGACCAACCGCAAGATTTGCATGACGTCACGTAACTAATAGTAATTAGAAAACGACGCATTGGACGCAGCCGAAAGTAGAAATACGGGGTGTGTCAGCATTGGATGCAGCTATGTACACATATGGAAACGCATAGCGGACAGGCAAACAGACATCCTCTTTTATGTATATTTAGAATAAAAAAACGTATCATTGTTTTTCTCCTAATTTTGATCGCATTGTCTAGAAATGACTTTGTATTATTTGATTCAGTGATAAAATGTTTTCAACCAAAGTTTTGCGCATTATTAGGCATGTTAGATTTGCTTGTGGTAGGTGATAATTCCTTCAATAGGGCTGCAAACATTAAATAGGACTGGTTTGTGATCTTCCCTAACTTGGGCTTGTTACTTTGCTATTAGTTTTTTTTTAATAAAAAGTCTTTTCATGCTCGTAGCGAGAAGGAAGTAAGTCAATTTATTTGTCCGCAATGCCCTTGCCTATTATACTTTGCCTAGCTTTACGTTTTCAGATTCATTGGAAATAGGAAAAAATGGGGAATGTCTTCTTTATTGTAATCTATCTTAATCACTTCCTAATATCGGCCTATGCTGATGATTTTGATATTCGTCTACCAAAAATAAACTCAAGATATTATAGACTAATTCTTTTACAATCACTTTTCCCGTGTCGTATATTCGATAAGTCACGCGATCTCGAAATTACTTTTCCTCTTTCACCTTTCTTAAATTTCCTCGATGAATTCTTTTCATCTTTTTCCCTACTATCAACGTTTTAATTTTAATTATCAATTCATGTGTTTTTTATCTTCTATCAACTATTGCTCTTAAAGTTTGATTGCCCCTGATATGCGAATTTATTTCATTTCTTTACGCATTTTTTTATTAGTTCACTATTTATCTTTTGAAAAAATAATTTTGTAAAAAAAGATTATCACCGGTTTTGTTCGCTGTTTTCATGTTCTATCGAGCGAATAACCGCCAAATGACTTTAAAAATCCAGTTTCTAGGTTTTAACATTGCCATGTTCTAATATTAGGACGTGAAAAATTGCTCCTACAACAAATGCAGCGCACTCGTTTTTACTTTATGACATACCTATTTGTTCGGCGTTAATATCATGAGTGTATTTTGGCGTTATGAATTTTAAGGAAACCTTCATGAAAATTGCTATTCTTTTTCGACTTAATGCTTAATTATTTATAGTAAAACTTAATCAAATTGGTTGATTGTATTTTATTTTTATTTGTCCTTATTAAAATGCATTCGAATCTTTATGCGTGTTTAAGAATTCCTAGAAAAATCCTACGTGTATTCTCTCCCTATCTCTCTAAGTTATTGGTGCATATTTACCTTGACCCGTTATTATATTTTTAAATAGCTATTGAATAAAGTTTTAAAAAAATAATGTTAGTGTTTCGTATTGATTTTTGGTAATTTAAAACGTCATTTGTTACTTTGTGTTACTTTTACAAGAAAAATAATGTGTCCTTTTCTATTTTTGTTACAATAACTCCACTAATGTTGAAATAAAAACTAGAAATATGCTTAAGTATTCTCATTACATTAGCTACATGTACACACTTGAGGTAGGTTCTGCTTTTACACTAATGTTACCGAGTAGCTTGACCACTTATATGGACGCCTTGTTGAGACCAATCACATTACACATACGCTTTGAAAGGTTGCATATACTACAGGATAAAGACCATTTTCAATTCCCTAACGTAGATTATAGTCCATTGTCCATCAATTTACAAGACATTGACGAGTGGATAGTCCCTATATCCATGTCAGAATTATATTCTTTCCAATTTGTATCCTTATAATGAAGACGATAGCGTTCGACAGTGGGTGAGTGGATACCATGACGAAATTCGATCGTATTTTTTCTCTCTACTTGAGCTGCTATCTCAAATACCGAGGTAGTACTTCAGTACTTATTTACCAAAGTATTCACTGGAAAGATGAGATATTATCTAGAATTTTTGAGATCTTTGCCGCAAATACCAAAGCTTTTAAGAGATTCCTCGGTTATTGCTTGATGTTATAGTTATTTACTATGGAGAGTTGTGAACTGCTGTATTTAGTTCAAATTTCATTTTTTAGTTGTACGGTAATCGAATAATATCTTTTGTATTCCATGTGTGTATTTTCTGTTCCTTTACTTTGCTCTTAAGTTTGTAGGCTTTTTACTCATTAAATTTAAATCTCATGCTACCATCCGGCTGTAGCTTACTTTTAGCAATATGTAATAAATGAATAATTTACAACGAAAACCTACTCAAGTGCGAGTTGGCATTCAATATAACAACTCTATCGAGTCTCGCGCTTACTACTCCGTTTAAAAATAAAAACAATACCTCGACGAAACATATCCAGAGGTAGATTTTTTTTGGGCCTTTCATCAAACTTTCCTCATCTTTTGGAAACTCACTTATTATCAACCGCGGCAAATATTCCTACTATCCCGGGGAGAGGCAGAAAAAAAATCCACTCTGTACACTGGGACTCATTTAAATTAAGGTCCTCGGGCTCTGGGAGTGCCGCTTTATTTTTCATGGAGAGCACAAAAGACGAGCCCCTTCCCCACCCTCGCCGAACTCCCCTGGCAGCCCTCCACGAATTTCATTATTCATTTCTTTTTTCCTTTGACTCAACCCCCTGACGAAAATTCTACGGGCTCCCACCCGGGCCAAAGGTGCGCTATCTATCTGCCTGTAAACTGAGGGGGTACTCATCTTACCTGTGGATGTGGATACCTGTTCATACCATTTCGCGTACGAGTTGAGATTGCATGTTTTTGATGTCATTTCATTACTATAATGTGTAATACCGCTTTAATCCTAGCTATCGTGTTCCAAAGCTACTAGCTAACTTAGTTAGCTTCAGATTCATCAATATGTGTATCGATGCTGGGACACTAAAATTTGAGGAGCTTTTCTTTTTATTAAACATAATTGGTGTTATATTATCCTTATTATATTATGCTTTATCATTGCTGTGAAAGAACGCCATTAAAATCATCTATTTAAAACTCACTTCATTTTAGATGATTTCTTTCGCTCAGTGTTTCAATCCGTTCTTTGGTTCTGAAAGGTCAACCTCTACCAATTACTTTCTTCATTTCTTTTTTCCTTTAACTCAACCCCCTGACGTAAATTTTACGGGCTCCCACCCGGGCCAAAGGTGTGCAATCTATCCGCATGTGAACTGAGGGGGTACTCATCTTTCTACTGTACCAGTTTATACCATTTCGAGTACTAGTTGACGCTTTCTGTGTTTGATATCGGTGCATTACTGTGATATTTAATTCCTCTCTTATCCAAGCTATCGTATTCTTAAGCAACTTGCTAACTTAACTAACATCAGCTTCATCATTGTATGGTATTGATGCTGGAACACTAACATGAGAGGAGCTTTTTTTCTTCTCATTCATATAATTGGTGTTATGTTCTCCTAATTGTATCATGCCTTATCATTGCTGCGAAACTTCCTCATTGAAATTATCTATGTCAAACTCATTAAATTCACTGAAATTTCATCCATTCAGTGAGTGGTTCAATCCCTTCTTTTGTTTTGATAGATATACCTATATGATTTTTTTCCATTGACTCAACCCTCTGGCATAAATTCTACAACCTCCCACCCGGGCTAAAGGTGAGCTTTCATACTTCTATCTACCGAGAAACTGAAGGGACACTCGTCTTCATACCATACCTGTTTATACCATTTAGTTTACAAGCTGAGGTTTCTATTTTTATATTTTGACTTTGAATCGTTCTTCCCCAATCAAAATCAGATATTATGTCTCACCACATCTCGTAACTTTTTACTAAATTAAGTAAAATGGAACTGCTCGATAACCCTAATGCAAATTTATCAATTAATTTTGACAGCAACCCCTGACGTGAATATTTTCCAGCGCTTGAACATTTGAATCACGATTTTGCGTATTTCTTTTCTCGCGTTATCTTTTGTCGTTCATATTGTATTTGTATGCTTTTTGGGAAATTTGTGGCTTTCCTTACGCATTGCATTTGGAATTGCTGTTTTCTTTTCGATCATCTATTGTCTATTAGTATGTATTTGCATGGCCATTATGTGTACAATTTCAACCTAATATACTTACGTGAACAATGCGAGAAATTGCGTGGACCAAAAATGTCTATATCCTCATAATAATCCCGCTTGAAGAATTCTGGCACTAATTCACGAGGAGTATTTTAAATTTGTATGCATCGATTATTCCTCCATTTCAACAATTGGAACTATCCATAACAATCAGGTGTGAAGATTCATTTAAAGGATATCGATGGCTCAGTCCTAAAGGTCGTTTTACACAGGGCACGGAATTGCGCAGGTTAGAGCTGCATTAATTTCTAAAATTTCGTGGAATTGCGCGAATGCATGAACGAAATTAGAACAGGGGCTATTTTGCCGTCTCGCATCCACGCATTCTCGCATGTGTTCTAGCAATTCACCGCTTTACACGACGCAATTTTGATTGCGCCTTCGCACGCACGTCAGATTGCGCAATTCCGTGCACCGTGTAAAACGGCCTTAACAACACGTATCTCAAAAATAGCAACTTTTCAGGAGAGCAAAAAAACGATTTTTTTAAATTCTATATAATTTTAATTGAAATTAAATACTAAAAGTAAAAAAACTGAAAATAAGCATACATTTGCAAACAAACGTTTGATTTTCCTTGAATTTTATTTTTTATTAAGAGTATTATCAGTATTAACTCATACCGAACAAATTTTGAGATGCGTGTAGTTAGGACTTAGGTATCGATATGCAAAAGCAAAAGTGCCAAATCCTTGCTCATATCGAATGGTGTTGTCTAAATATCATGCCCTCTGGAATGTGGTGGGAAGGCGTATCTGGGTGGCGTCGCAAATATGGTGGAGTCGCCGGTCACACACGTTTTGAGGAGGGTCCGGGGGAATCGTAGGTTTTTTGGTGGAAGGAGACGAGAGGACGCGAAAGGGGTTGTGATTGAGTATCGACCGTTGAGGTGCGGGATATGGGGTGTGGGGAATTGAACTGCAAAGCGAAAGAGAGAGAAAATATGGGCGCAAGAGGAGTTGGGGTACGTCGGAGGGGTAACTGGGCGTGGTAGGCACGCAAGGATATGTCCTTTTTTCGGTTTGTTAATATGCCAGTTTTATTTTCTCTATAAAAAAGGTTTCTTTTAGGCCTCCTACCACATTCGAATTATTTCTTGGAGTAAAAGTCCGTAATTTTTTATGATTAAAACACATGCGGCCAGCGTTTCGGAAATAATTGTAAATTTTAATGGGGATGATGACTTTGAACTTTCTTCTTGACCTTCTCTCATATTCTTAGATTATATCTTGGAGTAAATGTCTCCATTTTTTATTAATTAAATAACATATAAGGCATGCGTTTTGAAAAGAACTGTAAATGTTAATAAGGATGATGGCTATGAACTTTATTCCCGACCTTCTATCATATCTATAGATATTATCATTAAGTAATGTCTCCGTTGATTATTAATTAAATAACATGTAAGGCAAGCGTTTCGGAAATAGTTGTACGCTGTGATAGGGATGATGTCTTTAAGCTTTCTTCTTGACCTTCTATTATATTTTTATATTTTTACTTGGAGTTAAAGTCTCTATTTTCTTATTCACTAAACAAAACATGAAGCCAGCATATCGGTAATAACTGTAAATTTTAATTGTCTGTGATTGCTACGATATTTCTTCTTGACCTACTATCATGCCTGTAGAATTACTAGGTGTAAAGGTCTCTATTTTTAATTAATTAAAAAACATATGACGCAATCGTTTTGGAAATTTTAATAGCGATGATCGCTATTGCATGAGCGGTGAGTGGAAAAGATAGCCTTCCCAAAATGTGGGTACAGCAATCAACACTTGGCACATGTCCTATTTTCTTTATTATATTCGATTTTTATGAATTGGGTGACGTTGTTGTCTCGTAGTCTTTCGTGGCCTTCTTCTGTAGTCGTGGGTCTCTCCATCTTACAGTTTTTTACCTCTTTGGTTGTCAGAGGTTGACGACAGTTTCGCCGATATTCCACTAGTAGTCATCCGGTCGACTTGATCTGAAGACGTCTGGTTGTTACGATGCCAGTTTTAATTTCTATAGAATAATCTTGCCTCTTTGCCTCACATTATATTTATAGATTATTTCTTTGAGTAAAAGTCTCTCGTTTTTTATTAATTTTAAACAATTTGAAATTTAGTTTCGGGTAAAAAAAACTTAAAATTTTAATTTGAGTTTTTTTCCTTTTTCTTCGTCTGGTTGTTTAGATGCCAGTTTTAATTTCTATATAATGAGGTTGCTTGCTGACTCACATTATATTTATAAATTGTTACTTTGAGTAAAAGTTTTTAGATTTTATTGATTTAAAAAATTTTTAGGCTTTTGTTTCGGATATAACTTAAATTTTAAATTGATTTTTTTTCCTTTCTCTTGACCACTGTATGCATTTAATGTTGATAAGTGTCTTGGAGTGTAGGCCTTGATAGCATTAGTTGTAATTTCTCTTTCATTTATAAATTTAAGTTTTGCGTATTGCATATATTCTGCTAGGGTGATTTTGTGATTTTTCAAAAATCAATAAACATTGGAGGACTAAGTATAATGAATGTCATTCACACCAAGGATGATATTCGCCATGAAAATAACCGTTTGGCTAAGCAGGAATTTTAACGCGGAACTCCCAATTGCCAGCCAGGTACCAGCTATCAGATCTATCCGATGGTGGCTTAGTAAGCACGACCTCCGTGTCCAGTCCAAGCATGTGAACTTGAGACGTGAACGCCTTGTTCGGAATATTTAGTCCAAAATTCACTTTGGAAGGAGGTGGGTTGGTGGTATGAATTTTAACATTTCTTACCGGCGATCGGGAGATTCGGGTTTGAATTTCAGGTGTGCAAATCATTTTTCATAGCAAATATCTCGTATTAATGCATATTTGCACCCGCGTACGGGGCTCACGGGGCTGTGTACAAATTCCATTGTCACATGTAGTGCCTTATCATATCTTCCTTATTTGGAAAGCTTCTTCGAGGTTGTTTAATTGACAGAAGACTTACGAGTATCACTATGCAAACTGATATGCGTAAATTAAAAACAGCTTCAGCAGACACGGTGTCAGAGATGTCGATATTGTCAATGAATCCTTCAATTTGATCATAGATAATTTACAATTTATTTACTATAATGTGGTTTTTTTGGCCAACGATAAGTCAAGCCTACATTGTTGTACTTTAAGATATTCCTCAACTACTGGAAGCGAAAATCGGTTGTATTCTTTGAAAAATAATGTCTTCGCTCTTATTTCTTACTCATTCGCATTTTCGTGATTAATATGCATAAAAATTGGGTTTTAAAATTTTCCCATAACCGAAACCATAACCATATGGCTTTAATTTTTTTTAGGACTTGGATCAAAAGCTGGCCCACAATTTTTCCGATTAAAAAAACCTCGCCAATGGATGTGATCCGTTGTTAACGTATCAATCCAGAGCTACCGTTTGGAAAAATCCTTCACAAAAATGGTCAATCACATCGAATTCGTCGGCACAAGTGACGTATCGGTTGGGCCCTAGTGGGGAAGGAATGGAGGCAGACGGATGGTGTCGGGAGAGATAGGTGCGTTTATTGCCTTAAGCCTCTCAAGGGTTCTCCCTTCCCCTCCAATCCCACACGCGTGCCTGTGAATGCGATGAATGGATTCGAGGAACAAAAGCATTTGCGCAATAAAATGACAAACGTTTTCCTCTCCGATGTTCCACCAGGATTACTTGGGAGAACGGAGCTTCGAAAGGTATTATGTTTATTCTACTCCCTCCGTTGCGAGGTGATGCTTATTCAGAAGCGATTGTCGGTCATGAATACCTGATTGAGGTGTGCATTGGGATATTGAAACGTGTGATACCTGGACGCCTCGTAGAAAGACCGGAGTTTGGCAGTATTTTTCCTGATAGAATGTTGTAGAATTATTTTCATCTTGTATTTCTGAAGAAATTAACTCATAAATGCTCAATTGAGTCGGCATCCCTTTCTTATTAATTTTAAATTTAATTCATATCACTCATAGATACATTAGATAAGGTTTCAGAAGAAAGCGGGAATTCTGTTTTTTACAATTAGACTTCGATACGTAATGGGCGGCAAATAAACCATTCATTTATAAGATTGGATAGTAAAAAAGTACTATTCCACAGGGGTTGTTGCATGTTGGCTATTTTTTTCAACAGTTATTATGTTTAATTCTGTCACTTATTTGACTCATTCTTAAGTGGGGGCATGAAAATTTTCGCCAATATACCTCTAGTCAAGTGTGTAGAATTTGATTTGAAACTACTATTTACGCTTTCTTGATGAATCGCATTGTTAAATCTTTGGTTTTTGTCACTCCTAAAATATAATGATAAAAGGTGTATTTTTTAAGAAGCATGTCCACTTCAAATATAATGTATTTTTACTCGAAGATCCAGATAATGATTTGTCCACTTAAACGCGATCTTTGCTACCAAAACTGAAGTTATATTTCTTTTTTTATTCTTTTGTGTGTTGTAATTTAAGTCGACCTCGGTGCCGGAATTAAGTCGTTGCCATTCAAAAAAGAGGCCTCGGGTTCGAGTCCCGCCTGGAGAGGTTTTCCCTATCCTAGGTATTCGTGCACGTGTACCGGTAAAATTGTTGAAAACTTCCTATGTAAAAGTTCAATATAGTGCTGTTTTCGGTGGTACAGGAATAAAAAGGTAAAATAAAAATAAAAAATAAGTCACGATATCAAATTCAGAGAACTTTCAACGTGAGACCTCGCTCAATCTTCTGTTTTTTAAATAAAATTCCTCTAATAGCCATTTCATTTTAAAATATACCAGCGTCTCAACTCCATAAAGTGCTTACCTATATTTTCTACTTAGCCCCAGCAATTCACATGTTCGTTGGAATAGCCGATTTCGGCGCCATTTTGACCTAACATATCCTAAACACGTGGCCTTCTACTGAAGGAAGACGTTGATGCTGTTCCCGGACAATCCGCTCCCTAGTAACCTGTCATCTCCAAATCCGGTGTGACTCGGTCGTTCCGGTCCTTGAGGAACTCAACGCTTTTTTCGTCTCCAAGACATTCACACCGGTCCCTGGAGAAGTGAACGTGAGATGGCGAGTGGTTCAAGGGAAGATTCTTTCGAGAGAGAGAGAAATGTAAGGGGAAAGAAAAGGGAGATGAGAAGACGTGGTCCGTTCAATCCTTCGGGACGGAGTCCCCGAGATCAGCCAACGAAGGAAAACGAAAATTACTCCTCATCACGTTGCAGGTGGTGATTGCTTCAGCGTTTTATTTCTAGCCTCTTAATATTTTAGTGTATAAATAGGACGTACGAGGGATGTCCAAAAAGTAAGAGTTTAGTGGAATTTTCTTTTTTTTATAAAAAAGAATTTTTTTTATCACATGATATTAATTGATATGCATTAAACAAAATTCACTAACTCTTCGTTAACCTTGTGGTATTCTATTATAAGTTTTTCCTGAATATACACAAATACTTTTACCACTTTTTTTATTTATATAAGAGCGCGACCCGGGTTTCAATGAATAATAATCATCATCAGGCGCTAATTATGATTTTTTGATCTTATTGTTACAAATTTTCTTGATGAATTTTAAAACGGACGCCAGAATAGGGAAAAAGGATGGGTAGAGATATTCATTTATAAGAGTACTGTCTTGACTTTCAATAATTTTTAAAATTCCTAACTGTTCCCTAGAATCCAGTTCACGGCGGTCATTGCAAAAATATAAAATATTCATTTTAAAATCGCAGTTCTATGCATTCTACAGCAGTTACATATTAAGTGTTTAGCAAATTACTTTTTTCATCTTTGTTATGTTTGTAAGCACTTGGAGCGCTTATACTCGACACCACTGGTCTGATTGGTGCGTCCGGTTTGTGAATTTTAATGAGCCCATAAAGCCTAGGAGGAATAGGGTTTTTAGTTGACAAGAAATGCTTATCTTTGGGTTGGAAAAGTTCTTTTGAGCTTCGTACGACATCTCTGATAAACCGGACGCACTAATCAGACCAGTGGTGTCGAGTACAAGCGCTCCAGCGCACAAACTAGCACATACCTTGACTCAACTGATTTCGCAGCAGTCTGCAATCAAGCCTATGCGTGGTATCAAAAATTTGCTTGATCTTGTGGACAAAATTAAAGACATCATACATCCGAAGAACTCAAGACTAGTATCTTTTGATATCGTCCACCTTTTCACTTTTGTGCCACCAGAGGAAGCAACCGGCCTAGCAATAGATCTCCTAGGGGCAGCCAAGATTGCAGGAAAAATGAAGGACGAATTATCAACCCTTCTCAAAATATGTGTGGCACAAAATTATTTCAAGTTCGGTGGTAAATTTCACAAACAAAGTAGTGGCCTCGCTATGGGCTCACCACTTTCTCCGTTGCTGGCAGATGTTTTTGTTGATAATTTGGAAAGGAAAATTTTTAGCTCAGGACATAGCCTACTAAATTCTGTGGCATACTGGTACCGGTAAGTTGACGATATTATTGTGCTTTGGAATGGAACTGATCGGCAACTGGATATGTTCTTGAGTTTTTTTAATGATATCCATCCTACAATTTCATTTACCTGTGAAAGAGACTCCAATCATTGCTTAAATTATCTGGATCTTACAATCAAACTCGATAAATGCCGGCATTCCTTCTCCATTTTTCGGAAACCCTGTTATACCAATCATGTCATCCTAGCAGGTTCAAGACACCATTGCTCAAACAAACTTACGGCTTTTCATGCCATGATTCATCGCCTGTTAAGCGTACCACTTTCAAAAGATGACTTTAAGAAAGAAATCACCACCATTAAACAAATTGCTTCTGCCAACGGTTATTCTCAAAATTTAATAGATAAACTGATTTTTTTAAAACAGAGAAGATTGGCTATCTACCAAATGTTTTCGGCGGACGAGGATAAAAGGAAACAAAGGTGCACAGTAACGTACCTCGATGCACTTTCTCTGAAAATGGCTCATCATTTACCCAAGGACAAATTCCGCATGGCTTTTAAACCTTATGCCACTCTAAGGGGACTCATCGTTAAATGTAAGGATCAAATAGACCGATTGGATAGATGTGGAGTATATTCATTGAAATGCAGCGATTTCAATGGTGCATACGTGAGACAGACAGGTAGAAGTATTGAAATCAGGAAGAAAGAACATTTAAGTGCTTACAAACAAAATAAAGATGAAAAAAGTAATTTTGCTAAACACTTAATATGTAACTGCCATAGAATGCATAGAACTGCGATTTTAAAATGAATATTTTAAATTTTTGCAATGACCACCGTGTACTAGATTCTAGGGAACAGTTAGAAATTTTAACAATTATTAAAATTCAAGACAGTACTCTTACAAATGAATATCTCTACCCATCCTTTTTCCCTATTCTGGCGTCCGTTTTTAAATTCATCAAGTAACTAGGTAACAATAAGATAAACAAATCATAATTTGCACCTGATGATGATGATTATTCATTGAAACCCGGGTCGCGCTCTTAAATAAATAAAAAAGTGGTATAAGTAAATGTGTATATCCAGGAAAAACTTATAATATGCATTACTTATTTTTCGATCTAGTCGCCTTCCCATCCTATGCAGATTTTTAGCCCTGGTGCAAGTGTTTTGATTCCTTCCTCGTAGAAAAATGCCGTCATCTCCTTCGGCCACTTACAGACCCCTTGTTTTACCTTGTCATCGGTTGAAATTTTGTGCCACCCCTGTGAGTCTTCAGGGAAATGAAAAGATGAAAATCTCAAGCTCTGAATCAGGGGAGTACGCGGGGTGGTTTAAAATGTCCCAATCAAACCATGTCAAAGATTTCTTTTTTCGCAGCAATGAACCTAATGACAACGCGCACTTGGCGGGATTTCTTATCGACGTATCGATCTTATTTTCACAGAAGCGTCCACCACGACGTGAGTTTCGGTCAAAGGTAGGTCGCCGGTGCCCATTTTGTTCAGAGACTACCCCCTCTATCACTCAACGTTGCCAATTATGGAAAAAAAAATATCGCACGGCGCTAAAGCTCAACAGAACTCTTACCTGGATATACCTCGTATCACTCACGCTCGGAAAGTATTTGTTCATCATTATCATGTTCAACGGCCTTTGATCATAGGATTTTTTTAATTTTAGGTTATCACAGCGATAATATATACCATAATAAAACATTTACGGGTGTACTGCAAACGTGGCATGCCCATTCTCATTAAATTGAAATTTAATTTATAGCGCTTAAATATGTATTCCGAATGTTTGAGAATGGATGCGGGGATATTGTTTCTTTGGCTTAAATACGTAATAGGCGGCTGATGAAACTATTCCATTATATGATGGGTTAGTGAAGAATTGCTATTTCTTATAGGTTGTTTTGTATTGACTATTTGTTTCAAGAGCTACTACTAGACAACTAAACCCAGTCACAAATGTACTATGAATATCAGCCGACGATTTTAAGGATTGCCAACTTCACAGTTTCCATTTTCAAGCGTTCCAAATTATCTAGATGGTTAAAAACGCAAATCCTTCGCCTTCCCCTAAAATGTGGCGGATCCAATTCGATTTTACCCTTCTGCCAAACCATGCAGAGATTTCTTTGGGGCTCTGCTTTTTGAATCCTTTTGAAAAGATGGAAAATTGAATTTTGGAATGAAAGACTGGAAGTGATCGCTATTGCGGGACGGATTCGTAAATCTAATTAAGTGGAGAGAAAATTAAAATGTCGGGCCACCGAAAGTGCGAGTCAAGAGAATTCAAAGTAGTAACGTCCCTGTCTCCGAGGGAGTTCTTTTAACGTTAAAGATGCGTGAATCATTTTTTTCAACTTCAGAAAACAGTGATTACTATCATTTCAAAGGACTCATAGTGTTTACGCGGTTTATAGTCGTGAACACGCCGTGTATTGAGTAACGATGAGTTAATTACACGTCGGACTGGTTGACTGTGCTTTTAATTGCTTTTGAGATGCATGCGTGATGTCTGCTCTATAAGGCGGCGCGATACCATGAATGCAATCGTTTGTATATGCGAGGCAGCAGGCGTTTGAAAATTTTTCTTTTAAATTCACAGATTTCTCTGCCCGAAGATGTTTTTCGCCGCTAATTTCATTAGGTTCTCTTTTCCGTAAACCAGTGAAATTTATCAGTATTTGCATATAAATTAATTTTACCCCTGCACTTACAACGGAGAAGTCATTGATTTCGAAAGACTTTGCTCAGACAATAAACTCAGGATAACGGTTATTCTCAGCGCAGACTGTTGTAAAGGTTGAGTAGAGATTAAGCTAATGAGAAAATGGAAATATGATGGTGTTTTATCCATAGTATTTTGTATACCTTACAAGGGTACATTTTAGCGGTCGAAATTGGCGTCAAAATTTTAGATGCTTCAAGAGCTTAAGTCACTACTTCTGAAGGTAAAACTGCTTTTTATGCACTAAATATATTCAATTAAATTTTAATTTCGTTTTTTTTTCTAGCAGAATTATGTAACAGAGCTTAAAATAGAATTAGAGATCGCAAATCAGAATGGAATTAAACGCATGCAAATTTAAATGAAAGAACTGCCCCAAAAAAGTTAATCTTGTCTGTTTACCTGCCTTTATGTTCCTTAGAGTGAAAAGCGTGGAGATTGGTTTGCTGAAATGATTTTTGCCACGACAAAATGATGCCTAAATATAGGAAGACTCGATGAGCAAGTTTGATGATATTACGATAAACTCTATGGCCTCTAAATTAATTTTAAGTGTAATGAAATAGTACGAATTGGACAGAAGAGTTTCAAAATGATTGATTAACATCAAATTAAGTGAGCTTCAGCCGTGGCTATCACTGACGAGATTGTATGCGCTATATTTTACTCTAATGTTTCGGCATTAGAAACTGGCATTTTTTCCACCATTTTAATAGGATGATATCACTCCGGCACAAACAGTCTTATTTTGACGCATAACATGTTTAAAAAAGTTGCTGCCAACCTTAAAGGAGATGGCAAAAAGAAATAAAAATAATTTAGGGGAGTTCGAATCGGCACTTATAAGAAATTCTCAGGAACTCGAATTTGAAAGTTTTACCGCAGTATTTCTCAATTGCGAAATATTCATGTTTGAAATGCATTCAAATAGAGTCAAATATCCATTATTGCTAAACTTTTGTGTGGAACCAACACTATCGACAAGAAACGATTAAGTTGAGCTACCAATTGACTGAAAAGGATATGTCCGGAGAAAGGAAATTCAAATTACAATTGATTTTTGTGAAAATATTGTCTCCTAAAATGGGTTTTTGATTTCTTGAGGCAATCATCAATGGGAGAAAATCGAAAAATCTGTTTTGGACTTTTTTTTTCTTTCAATCTTAATTGGATTTTGCATTTCGTTTCATCGGAGAAGTCGACTTTGGTCAAAAAGTAGCGAGGGATCGAGTTGGTGTGGTGGTAGATTATTGGCTTCCCAAACCGTGGACTCGGGTTCAAATTCCGGCGGTGGCACAGAATTTTCGTAGACGCACATATCTCTGCTTGAATTTTGTGTGGAGGACATTTCAAGCGCAGCCGTGGAATTGGACGTTAAACCAAGGTCCCCTTGTCGCCTTTCGTTAAGAGCAGGCTCATGTCGACGCTGTGTTTCTCTCGATCCTTCTTTCCATTTAGTGGAAGCGCTTATAGCGCAAATGACCACAGCTGTCGGTCTCCTCTTCCTAATACCATACCTGCCAATAAGTAGCTCAATTTAATTACTTCTAGTTGATGGCGTAGGCCCCTGGGAAGTAATGTCGTACAAAACTAACTAAATATGACTGTTTGAGAGGGATTTTTGTCTCCTCTTAAACGAATGAACTGCACTAACCTTTCTAATGTTCATTCTATCTATTGCTTCCACGTTGTTTCCTTCTCTACGCTCAACATTGTTGTCAAAGTACCCGCTAATTGGAAGAATAGAGTCTTTTCAACGCGGGCATATGGATCGTGTAATCCTTCCACATTCTCTCTCGCACGGCACTAAAAGCAGAAGAGGTTATAGACCTGAATAATGGAGAAGAGTCTCGGCTTGGGGTGAATCGTCCCAAGGGAATAATATGACTTTTATTAAACTCATATACTCATACTTTTCAGTAAGTTTCAGAATTAGGAAACGGAACTTACGAGATAAGAATATCGTTCAGTGTCCTGAAGACTGTAGAACACTTAGCCATAGAAACGTGTACACAAACATAAACCGAAAAGCATTCGGTAAACTGAGAAATCCTCCTTAATATGGTTCACAAGGAAAGTATAAAATCATACAACAACTAAATTTGCTTCATATCGTCAGTTTGATATATTTAGACATTAAATACCTGCTAGATAGTGGATTGAAGAGTGCCTAACGTCACAATTCATTTCCCGAAAGGTGTCATTCGCAACCACGCTAAAAAGAATTTCATAATGTCAAAAATTATTTTTTCTTTAATTATTTTTTATTCTTGTCTATTATGTTTTTTTAGAGACACTTTGGTATTATAAGCTGCTATGTGAACAATGTGAGACGTCACGTGACCCAAAAATGTCTCTTCCTTCACAATAAAGTCGCTTGAAAATTTTTGGCACTGATCGACACGTAGTATTTATAAATACAAATACATCGATTTTTATTCCAGTTTGCAAGGGATTTTTGTATCCTCTTAACTAAATGAGCTGCAGTAATTTCTGGAGATATATGTTCATTCTATATCATTTGTATAGGCGGATTTAGGGGGAGGGCCCGGGGGCACGTGCCCCCCACCCACCAGCCCCTTAAAAAAAAGACAAGATTTTTAATACTATTATCATAACGTTCGTTTCATTTTATGTATTACGGAGCCTCAATCATTTAATAACTTTCATATCAAAATGAAGAAAATATTGTCTACAGTAATTGTTGCATTTTGTTTTTAATCTCAAATTTGAGGAGACCCGTCTGACCCTTGTGCTCCCTCCCAGAAAAAAACTGAGCCCCTGATAATGTTCCACGTTACTTCCTTCTTTGATAAATGAGGTAAACGTTAGTGATAAATGAGATAATAATGCTTCTGAATCCATGATAAAAAATAAATAGCAATTTCCACATTATTTAATTCACCACTCAACGACCGACCATGGTTTCAACACTTTGTGTCATTGTCAAGGTAAAATGCTCCTGAGAATGACACAAAGTGTTGAAACCATGGTCGGTCGTTGAGTGGTGAATTAAATAGTGTGGAAATTACCATTTGTGTTTTGATCATGGATATAGCAAACTTCCACAAAATGAAACCTGAAACGATTTTATATGAAAAGAATTTCTGAAAATAAATGTTCATTCTATCTATTGTGTCCACAGGGCTTTCTTCTCTACGCTCAACAATTGTTGTCAAAGTGCCCGCCCGTTGGAAGGATAGAGCCTTTTCATCGCTGGCGTGCGATTCGTGTAACCCTTCTACACTATCCCTCGCGTGGCACTAAAAGCATAGGGGGTGATGTGGCCCTGAATGGTGAAGTCTTGGCTTAGGTCGAGTCGAAGGTTTCTGTGCGCTGGGAGAGAGAGAAAAAAAATATCCTCGCCACCGTGGTGATGGGAGGGTAGGATCTCACGGGCCATAAATGGATGACTCCTCCTTAGGACGTGAGCAGAACACCTAAGAAGTGTGGATCCCCTTTGACCTCGGAAGCGGCCTTTCTCATCAACCTCTCGAGGTGTTAGATCCCTCCCCCACTCCTCCCTATACTCCCGCAAGGATTATTCCGTCGTCGGAGACAACAATAAGCCAATTATTCACGTCACACAGACGGGTGATAACTTTGGCCCCGCGGATGAAGTTTGACGCGAGTTGCCACTTCGTCTTGCTCCGCGTATTCTCTCTTCCAGCTCAACGTCCACGAAAATTACATTGGAGGATTCTCAAGTCCGCCGCTAGAATTGTTTTCGCTCCGCGCGCATTAAAATCGGATTTCAGAAATCGCCACTCGTGGCGCCACCAGTCATCTACATATCCACTTTTCAGGAGTAAATACACGGCAGTAATATGCAACTGAGCCAATGAAACATATTAATTAACACATTTGTCGGCCTCGGTGACGGTAGGGTCAAGTCCTCGCCTGCCAAGTAGGAGGTCGCGGGTTCGAGTCCCGCCTCTGTAAGTTATCTCTATCCAGAGCATGGTTGTTTGTGTAAGTTAAGTTGTTAACATATGTTAAAATATTTCTTGGAGTGTAGGTCAACGTATGTTACGCAAAAAAGTTACAGCCAACGTTTATGTTTATTTTAAACCATCATCAGGGCTTAACTTTGAACATATTTATTGATATATATGATATATATTGATAATATCAATAAATATGTTCAAAGTTAAGCCTTGATGATGGTTTAAAATAAACATAAACGTTGGCTATAACTTTTTTGCACAGCATACGTTGACCTACACTTTAAGAAACATTTTAACATGAATTGAACGAGGTCAAGATAAGGAAAAAAAATAAGTTTTTAACATATTAATAACCCCGATGTTAAAGTCCGTATAGAGCTGTTTTCGGTGGTATGAAAATAAAAAAAATAAATTTAACGAATATGAGATATTGTCATCTAAAAAAGACCACTTTCACTACGGTTAATGGCGAAAGTCACTCTTAACGACATACAGCTGGTTAGTGGCACCACCGAATAAGATGCACGTGAAACAGCAACAAATATAAAGCTTAACCGCCATGTTTAGGACCTCCTTTAATGGAGTCCCCTTGTCAGCATCAATCTCGCCATCTTGGCTCCCTACCCACACTCCGTGCCCTAAAAAAACCTCATAAACCATGCGTCCGGTCAGCGAACTATCAGGATTCCGTGGATAGGAATGGACTATCGATTGTCAGCTGAATGTGAGCCTCGAGGTTTTCTATTACGATCATCGTGTCCATTAGAGGTGTTGTATTTAAAATTTAATTTTTGGTATATCGCAAATTTTAACTCGTAGTACCATATGAATGTTACTGAAATGAAAACTATTGTCAGGGTTGGATAGTATTCTGTGGTAGCACCTAGGCGGTCTTTGAAGCTGCCATATAACCCAGAATTCGCCAACGCCTTTTACGCTCTTTCTGCATCTATAAATGAGATGAGAGAATTTTTTCAGCCAAAAAGTCACGCTAGACATTGTCTAAGTATTTCGTATAGATGGGATGCCTCGTGGTTGGGTGCGCAGTTGAAAACATTAGCAATGATAGTGAAAATTGCTTTCATATTGACTTTTGGATACTCGTATCGATTAGTTTTTAATGTGGAAATGTAATATAAAATAAATAATTATTTTCATATGGCATGGAAATTACACCTCCTTTCGATTCCAAAAAAGCCGCAATCATTGGCTTGGCTTGAAATACATAATCTATATCATGTAATTAGTGGATATAAATATCCTACACAAGTTTTTTTGGTACTCACTCTTACCTCTTTTGTATAGCGCTTTCCGCGACTATCCTAACTTAGACGTAGCGTGAGAAAGGAAGATTGTTTCAAATGTATATTATCTCTTCTTCTCTTAAACCTTTGGTCTTTGAAGGGCTCGAGAAACTTAAAATGATGGATTACCATCAACGATTTCTTGTCGTGCTCCTCTGTACCAGAATTTTGAATAGACGCCTAGTTCGTCAATCTGGAGACAATTTTCTTTCCAAGCACAAGACCTTAAAATTCACTTAAAATGCGTCACTGTCACTAACGTTCATATTCTTCTCTCCTGGCTCTGGAGGGTAAAAGGAACTTTTTGACCCTTCAGCTCTGTCTAAATGACGTTCGTGGAAAACGGCAGCAGCGACGAAATATTTACAAGCCACTTCCTTACCCTCCTATTACCTTCAATCTCACTCCCGCAATATCTAGACTTGATTCACATACCAACTATCACACCCTTTTTCATTTTTCTTTGCATGAATTATCTACGCTAAAATTGTAAATGAATTCCCGTGTATCTATATAAATAAAAAAGGATGTCTGTTTTTCTGTTCGCTATGCGTTTCCATACCACTGTACGGATTACAACCTAATTTTGTACGTAGGTGCATCTCATGCTCCTTAACTCCATAGTGCTACTTTCGATTGCGTTAGCGCGTATTTTACGAGTATTTTGCGTAGTTTTTTCATTAGCGTTGTTACGTCATGTCAAGCTACTTCTGCGGTTTATCATCCTGCCTCGTAGGCACACCGCTTAACACTTCAAGATAAAACGAAAAAATGCTCCCATGTGAACATGAATTCCTAGTCCCAGGTTTCCCAACTCTCTGGGTACTATCCTTCCCGATCAAAGCCGGGTAGCCTGATAGTTTAATATGTAAATAAACTAGTCCAAGTTGTTTCATTCTTACTTCTTCGCCATTTGAATTATTTCATTCAATGCCACTCAGTTGTTCCATTGATGGTGTAAAAATTCTCATTGGCGACGGGAGAAAACAATGAGAGTCAAATAATGGTTTACAAAAAAATTCTCGTTGACGACGTGAAAATAAAAATAAAAGTGAGTCATGTAATGGAAATTGTGACGTTCGGTTTTACGCTTTGTCGCTCCCGATTTTTCGTCGTGTTACTTATCAATTGTGTTTGCGAGTTGTGATTATTTGATTTGTCAAGTAATTTTACTTATCGTCGCTCCCGACTTTTCTTCGTGAGTAATTTCCCAAGAAAACAGTGTCTATAATTTGTGTTAATTTTATTTGTTTAATATAGGTAAACGTTTCAATGGTTTCGCGATAGATAGTGTATAATTATTAAAACATATTATTAGCTCGGTGTAGGATCAAGTGGTGACTTTAGGGTGGACTTCTTACCTTGTGGGCTTGGTTCAAGTCTTGGTGGCGTCGAAGATTTTCGTAAAGACAGGTCATTCCCTGCTTGATTGATTTGTGGAGAGTACTTTGAGTACGCTACTACAATCGTCGTATGAGACTTTAGGACGACGCCAACAAAAAATTGTTTGCCTCAACCTGAATTCGAATCAAGAACCTTGCATTGGTGGGGTGAATTATTTGTCAAATAGTTTGAGTGTATTTTTAATATTTTTGTGCCATTAAAGTTCAATAAATCTTTTGTGTTATTTTTCCCGCGCATGCGATTACCCCTAAAAGACGACTTGTCTATGGTTACTACCTAAAAAATAGCCTCAATTAACTATCTGCTGTTTTTATATCCGAAGCTTAATTTTTTTATAAAATAAATATTAATTTAACTGGTCCACAGTGTGCTTTTAGCTGACTTTTTTGCTGTTTTTGAGGCAATCAAAGCGGGAACCATTATATCACTGGACTCAGTTTAATTTCGTTAGTATAAAAGAGTGTTCTCCTTATGGAAATTTTTCATTCTGCGGTTCATATACGAGGAATAAAAGGGTGAAAAGTTGATTGCGGAAACAGCTATTCTTCACAATTTCACACATCACTTTTTCATTGAGTAAGCAAATGAGAATATGGATAAACTTACGTGAATGCCTTGGTTCGCTACTAATGCAAATTCATACCATTCCATTCATAATAACGTTATATCTGGAACATAGGTCATGAAATTTCACGAGGCCTATTGAGAGTGCTTAGAAAGGCATTGGTTGAGTTTTAAAAACCGTTTTCATTGCTTGACATGTCTTATAGACCCATTAATACTTTCATATTATTCGATTCGAAAACCTTAAAAATGCCTAAATTTAAGTTGATCATTAGCTTTTTGGTCTGTTATGACACTTTCATGTACATTTAATTGAATTAAAATGGAGCTTTATTGTCGTACTTATACTACTTCAGAATTTAAGAGTTGAGTGGTAGGCACTTTTTGAGTCACGCCTAATTTTTTTCCCTGGTTATATGAATGCACATTTCAAATATGGCTCGTGGCTTCGGTGCGATAGAAATTACATTTGCGTGAGAATGACGGTGATAGATGTTGCTCCAAGTAACATTTATGATTAAATACCTCCCACTTAACCAGCAGTATAAGAACTATATCCTTTTCGATGCTCCTCTCTATAAAATGAAATGTATTTATTGTGAATTTTATGTGAAGACTCGTACATTTCACTCTTTATTTTACTGCTTCCTAAGATCAGCAAATCCAATCCCCGTTTTTTCTAAAGGAGAGTTAATATATAGATAATAATAGTTTATGAAGTATCGTAGAACAATATCTATACCATAGTGATATATCATGCATATTATGTATACCATGCAAAGTGATAAAATAAGCAATCTTGCGTAATAAATTGCTACCGGGCACGATATGATCTCAGTGAAATAAATAAATAAACATCTTTTCGTTGTAATTTTGACATTATAACTATGAGAAGTCCATCATAGTTCCGAGCTTTCTCATACTAATTACATCAATAACATTCGGTAACACTAAAATGAACATTGTATTTACGTGATAATTTATTCTAGTGATGGAATATGTTCCGCAGACTAAAATCGTTACATATTTCAGTGAATGTAACGCGGAAACACCTCAAAATATTACACGTTAATCTAGGATGAATTATGATCAGTTGTCCTCCTGCGGGAATTTCATTAATTTCACTTGTCACCTTCCGTTATAATTTCAATCTATCACTTTCCGTTCCCCGTATTTTTCTCATTCTTTTGACTGATGAGTTTCACTTCTTTTTCCTCCTCCACCTTTGTTTTAGGTCACTTTATTTTTACCTTCTGGAACATCACCTACCACTGTGGGAAAATATTGCCAAAATCCTGATTAAAACTCAAAAATGGTGCTAAATAATTCAAAAATCATTAAAAGAATCATGATGCATATATAATTGTCGGTAGTTAATTTATAATTTACTAAAATATTAGCTTAAAACGTTTATTGACTCTCATGCGAACCAGTGGTTTCAATCCTTATAAATCTTTTTTCATGAGATTTCTGGTACAAACAGTTGCTTAAAATTCATGTTGTTAGTTGAAAAAAATTTCCTTTGAGAAACTGGGAATAAATAGCCGCATAGAGTTGAGAATAAACTTGTAACATTTGGAACATAAATTTGTAAAATTTAAGTATGCATAATTTTTAAATACCGTTTTAAAGACGCAATAATGACACAGATACCATAGGCTCACCAGCAGCATATTTCGTGTGGTGTCTCTGTACAAAACAGTCATTTGTCCAAAGATACTGTTTCCTTATCTCCTTCCAAGCGAAATTGTGACTTGTATGCCGTGATTGACGCCGAAGCTTGGGCGACAGTTTATTCGGAGCTAGGTTCGACTGAGAATGTCATACATCAAAAATTTCTACATTTATCGTGTACTACGGCACAGCTTAAGACTTTCTTTTTCCTGTTCATTCCCATATTTGAGGATCGTCCACGCCAATTCATTGATGCACTAAGAACTGCCAGAAAATGTAAGGATTTTTGATGCAAATGACAGGGAAATGAGAAAAAAAAACGTTTTCGTCACCAAAAATCTAGGAATGAGTACAAATTTTGAATTTTTCTCGAAACAACCTTCAAATTTGCTTTCAATTGGGTAAAACTTTATAAATAAATGCAATCCATTTCAGAAAATCTTAATATTCTCGGAGGCTTGAAATCTTCTCTCTCAGAACCTATTGCTTATGCAAAGCTCCTGATGCAGTAGTAACTTCATCAGCCGTTATAATAAATTAAGATGAATCAATATCCTTTTACATATGCGAGAAGACGTTCCTTCATCATTAGACGTCCTTTGGAGGTGAAGAGTAGAATCCTACGTTCGATATAGCCATCGGCCTTTATAAGGACGTTCCACTAGGAGCTGCATTTGACTTTTAAGTGCTGCATCAAACGCTCCCACTCCGTTGCTAAGCGACTGAAATGGTCTTATCATGTGTTGACACAGATTGAGGTTTCGTGGATCAGTAGTTCCTCGAAAATAAGTTTCCAGAACTCCGTGATTGGTGCAACTCTTCCACAGGAAGTGGCAAAGTAGCAAATACTGGAGAAGAAATGAATAGTACCATTTTGACTGTGCTTAACTACGATTCGAAGACTAAAGCTTTTGAGAAAACAATACTTATTTATTCGTTCGTCATCGTATTTGCTTGCATCGCATTGTGACTGACAAGCATTGTAATCCAAAAATTTGTAGAATATACCGTTAATTCATGCCACAACATTTGAGTGTTACTGCGAGAGAACCTCAATTAAAATTGGAACCTTATTGTGTGTAATGGATAAAAAATTCGTAATTTAAGGCTTTAATTCATGAGGAAGACTAATAGAAAGGTTTCTACAATCTGTGGGGTAAATTTTCTATTCTTATTTGTTTGAGATGGAAAATTCTTGCCAAAGATTTCTTTCCCCATTTACTTGGGATATTTTGGTTCCAATTAGTCCTTGGAAGCTAAAAACATTTTAAATATGATGTTTTTATAAACTCCTTTACTCTTTCAACACCTATTAGTTTGTGCTGAACTCAGTGTAAATACCCCGTTGGTAGGTTTTTGATGGATTTCATTTATAACCTGAGCTAGAACCCTTACACAGTACACATTTCCAATGTTTTTATCTATTACACACAAAAAGGTCTCAATTTTTGTCGAGGGCCTCTCGTTAAGGCTCTCTAATTTAGTGTGATAATTAATGATATTTCATAGAAATTTTCAGAATAGGTCGATTGCCAGTCAACCTTGTCGAATTCTAGTCCACATTTGTTTTGATGGTAGGTTTTAATTCACGAGGATGATCATGAGAAATATTGTTACCAGTTGCAGAGTGAATTTTAATTCCTTTTTTGTTTGAGATAGAAAACTTTTTTCCGTAGTCTTCGTCTCCTATTTACTTAGGAGATTCCAATGAGCAACTAAAAGCTAAAAATATTGTGAAGATGTACAATTCAGCAACTCCGTTACTATTGCAACACTTCGAGGCTTCTGCTGAACTCTAAATGTTTGAAGTCTAAAAAACCCCATTTGTAGGTTATTCGTGAATTTTATTAATTGCCTGAGCAATAACCCTTCCACGCAAAAGCTTAGCACCTCTATATAGGCTGAATAAGGGAATCAAAATGTGCTGGCTGAGTAAGGGAAAGTAAGAGTGGGGATAGTGAGCACATAGCAGGCAGAATAAATGGCATGGCGTCTTTTCCTAAAAAGTGAATGATATCGAGCCGTAAGGAAAGACGGGAACTATGGATAGAGAAATACAACGAGAAATATGGGTGGTGAGGCCATTTATATTCGATGAAGGTGTATGACAAATGTCAAAGTTAGGAAAGGAAATCGTAAATATTCGCTCGCAGGTGCTACCCATCCACCCGTCACAGTCGGTTTTAAGGCAAACGTCTCCTTCAGCCCCAAAGTCGTCAGCTACACAGTGCCGATGGCTATCGTCAGGACTGTACTTTGGTGAGAATCAAATCTAACAGCATTGTTTTGGCTTATTTTAAAATGTGAGGAAAAATAATGGAGGAGATAGTAAGCATATGGCTGTCAGAATTAACAAAATAGCGTTTTTTCTTAGAAAGTTCCTGTTAATGATTGTGTAGCAATCGAAACACGGGTAGTGAGCTGTTGTAAGTTAGCCGACCTCGGAAGCGGCGCGCCGGGGCGCGGCGGGGTGAAGTCCTCGCCTGCCGTACAAGAGGTTGCGAGATCGAGTCCCGCCTGGATGAGTTACCCTTATCCAGGGCATGGTTGTTCGTGCACGTGCAATTGCTGAAATGTTTATCAAACCCAAATTCGGTCTGCAATCGGAGGAATGGAAATAAATAAATAAATAAATAATTTAATTAGTGGGCAATATGATAACATGTTTATCATTCGATATGTTGTTCCACGATATATATCCGCAAAAAGTTGACTTTGTGCTTACTTTTAATTTCTTGATTTTGTCTCGATTGGTTTGCAATCATCATAATCATCACAAGGTATCTGATTATTGCAAGACAATCAAAACACGAGTAGTAGAGTTTTTTAAATGAAAATCAAGCCAGAGAATACAACTTAGATACATGATGACA
Organism: Ischnura elegans; assembly: GCF_921293095.1. Lineage (NCBI taxonomy): Eukaryota > Metazoa > Arthropoda > Insecta > Odonata > Coenagrionidae > Ischnura > Ischnura elegans. The sequence continues at coordinate 35,288,375 of NC_060257.1, read as the reverse complement.
ATCTGAACACGTGAAGTATAGTTTGTAAAATTAAAACTAAATGGACAGTATAACATCTTTGTGTATAATGTAATACGCTATTCCACGACATCTCCTCGGAAAAAATTGACTTCATTCTTTTCGTGAGGCATTATCGGGAAATTTTTAGGAAGACAATCGTATATAACAGGATTTTATTATTTTTTGAGATAAAACTACACATTTAAGGCGGATATATGAATCGTCAATCAGGGGAAATGTTGTAGAAAGCAATGGAATCACGGGGAAGAAAACCCGGAAAACCAACTTCAGCCTTTACCCACTTATGCAAGCATAATTTTTTTACCAGTTGTTGTTGCTTAAAATCTAGATATTTTGCTATGAGAAATGGGTAATTTCGTTAATACGAGACATAATCCCGTAAAAGTTATCACCGTGGCTAGTCCCGGTATACTTAAATACGAGACATAACTGTTTTGCCAGCCCAGTGGATTTTGGGGTATAATGAAAAAGGAGGTATTACAAATACGATTAGCGAAATAAAACTTAAACAGAAACAAAGGACTAAACATCAGTAATAACTAGAATCTCATTGTAAAAATGACGGGGAAAACTCTGGCTTCTCCAGTCAGAATCGGCCTCAATTGGCTCAGATTGTATATAAGCCCGCGACCTGAGCACCCGGCATCAACTAGCCCTGAGGACCATGAAAAAGTATTTCATCGAAACGTCGGCGGAAATGGAGTACCTAACCCGGAGGAAAGGCCGAGATATATTCACGGCCACCATTCGCCGAGGAAGCATCAAATCCTTCTTGTTATTATTATGCTTAGCGACATAAATACCCGGTTGTTTACTCTCAAGCATAATTACCTGGGTATTTTTCACCTTTGCCAATAGATCTTTTCTGCATCTCTCGTGCTCAATGTTGGCAAACAAATACAATCCAAGGAAAAACGGTGAAAGAAGCAGGAGAAATAGACTGTACATGGTATAAAAGGACGCATTCAATAATTAAAAATCCATTTCGGCTCCACATTTTCTCCATTTTTAGTCATTTCCCTACGATTTTCAATCTTCCCCCACCTCCTTTCCCATCTACTCTGAGGTATGAACGACGGCCTCCATATGTTTGTAATGGCCAATTAAGGAATAATTTGTTTTGTGCGTTCGGCTCCGTGAAATAAAAATCGCTCTCGTCTTTGTTTCATCAAAACTTGTACGATGGGAATAAAGTTTTAATGAGCGGACCATCCTGGAAAACGATCCCATCCGTCCCACTTTATTTCTCTCCCTCTCCTCGACTTTTGCGTATAACCGTACAGTTGTAATTCCTCTTGTGCGCCCTTCCTCTTAAATGCTAATTTACCCCGAGTCTAAAGTAAATATTGACAATGGATCCGACCTACTATATTGGGGTAATTTACTATTGCGATATTGATGGGAGCCAAATGCCGTTTCCATGCATATTTTTTTCCTCGGTTACTAGTTTCATATCTGGGGTTCGCTGCTTAAAAAAAATAAGATCTTAGAAATTTTCGCTCAAAAGAGTCTTTTTAAACTCGATATAAAAACTATTTCAGAGATAAGATTACTGTAGTAAATGATGGACTCTTCCTTATTAACTAGTTAATTTAAATGTTTTACGTATGTTTTCCTTTTGGATTAACTATTCAAATGTATTTTCATTTAGCTGTTAATTTTATCGATGAAATCTTTCATTATGCTATTCTGCACGCGTTCTGAACTGGGGTTTGTTAGATATCTATCTCTATCGCCATGTCAAGTGGTTGAAGCAACTAATTTTTGCAGCGCCTTTGAAGTTTAGCAGTATATTTTTCACTCCACTTATAATGCTTGATTCTATCGATATAAACGTACTAAATATCCTAGCCACATTGATAATTTACTGCAGGCTGATATCTTAATGACTCAAATGAGGAGGACGCTTCGATCTCTCTCAACAAGTACTTTCTCTTTTATGAGGGATCAGTTTTTGTAAATTCAAACATTCACATAAATTTTATAATAGCGTGAAGCATTATTTTGTGAACCATAGCCGGTACGTTTCATATTTAGGCTGGGCATCTAGTATGAATGTTAGCCCAGCCCAGCGTTACTTGATGTGTAACAATTCGGTGGAATCTGTATAAAAAAGAAATGACTCGTTGATTGTGCTTGCACGGCTGATCAGTTAGTTACAGTTTATCATATCCATCTTAATTGTTGATGCTATTGCTCTTGCAATATTGGAATACCAATCGTTTTATATAACCCGGGGCCGTTTTGATTTTTAAAATACCTACATTTTTCTATTTTCAACTGCTGCAGGATATTAATTTGAGTGTTATTACTTTGGTGCCATCGTTTTTTCGGCTTTGTATATTGCAGTGAGTAGAGCGTCGGACAAAAGAAAGGGCATAAAATATTTCGTTTAATATTTACGTAATTGTTTACTTGAAGGAAATTCATATAATCTCACTTTTTTGCTTCTGTGACGTCCAAAGTTTGATTCTCTCTCTTTGCCCATTCTTCATCCGATTTATTGTTGAAATATTGATATTAAAAAGCCGTATTGAAGGTATTTTAAAAATCATTGGATGGTCAACATCAAGATTTGACATATTTTCTAATTAAATTTTAAAGTGAAAAGTCTTGTTTTCTCAAAATCGAGTATCAGTAAATTGATTATTTATTTGCTGAAATTTAGCTATTAAAATTAACACAACTGTTCGTCAGATCACAGAATTACTGCAGCCTGCGAATGGTATTTGTTGGTTCTCTGTTGTTCATAACTGTGATAAAATTGTAAAGGAAAACTGTATATTTGTAGAGATACATTTTTTGTAGTTGATAGTGGATTTCCACACAAAAGGATTGTTTGTCATAAAATGTCTGTGATCATTTTCTCCAAGCTCCGAGTATGAATTAGTTGTCAATGACATGGTCTAAGTATGGAGGCTGAGGAAGTGTGAGATAGCAGGAAATTGTACATTTTCATCCCATGGGAGTCAAAGTTAGTCTGATGAAACAGCCGTGCCCGATTCCGTCAGAAGCAAGGGCCTGATTAAAGATCGCAGAATTCAAATGTCTTTGGAAAGCTTCTCCCTGCTTAAAATTTGGCCGACAGTAAGTTTAATCATCCAGCCACGTTCCAGTAATTTGTTTTTTCTTCCCTCATCGCGCTCACTTGCTACATAATTTATCTGTGGGATTTGGCTTATTTATTCCGCCGTACTGGTTTCAACAGATAAAAGCTCAGAGGAAAAGTCTTTGAGAGCAACAAATGAGCACGTTTCATTAAATTTAATCCTAAATAAAATGCGAAACTTTGTTGCTGTGAAGTGGGATAAAATATCGAAAATAAAATCTCTATGAGAATAAATATCTCGTAATATTCCGTAAAAACCATAACGGAGAATTTTCTCTCCGCACGGTACCTTGAGCTTGCATGGTGTTCAGAGTCCAGAAACGGATAGCAGTCAGCTTATTATCCACATTGAATTGTTTTATAAGTCCTCTCAATATTCTGATTCATAGTCGTGAGAGAATAATATCTTAATTACGTTTTAGAAAGGGCTATGTTACAAAATATTGCTACTAAATTCAATCTTCATAATGTATTCGATCTAGAAAATATTTTTGCACGATAGCCCTGTGAAAAAAATTGACCATTTCGTACTTAATGTTTATAATATTTATATCAGTATTTATTGTTTGATGCCAAGGCTGTACAATGTACAATTGTTTTTTCTTACGAAGGACGTTCAATAAGTCCTCAGAATCTCTCACTCAGAGAACTTTTGATATCAAAAATTTATTTTTCCCAGTAAGAATCACTCTTAGCTAGTTCTCTGTTTGAATTTTAGCTGTATCCATGGCATAGTTTCATTGTTGTTGCCGATTGTAAAGCAAACTTTCATTTGTTTTTACGAATTGATAAAAGTGAGTTTCGTGCGGTGATCAAACGCTTGTTTTGAGAAGGGTCAACGCCGAAAGAAATGAAAACTGAGCTGCATGTATTTTATGTCACATCTGCTCTTGCGTTTGCAAATTTTTTTTAACTGGGTAAGTGAATTAAAACGTGGTCATAAATCCTAAGAAAATTAACATCGTTGCGGGCACCCTGTGGAAGTGTCTACCATCGAAATGACATACAAAATCTACAATATAGTTTTAAATGATGGACAAATCAAAGTGCGTGATATAATTGAGGGTACAATCATATCGAAATGCACAATTGCTTTAAGTATTCACTAAAAATTGGGTGTGAAAAAAATCTCGGCAATATGGCTGCCGCGTTTGCTCGCCGTGAAAATGAAAAAAGAAATTGTGCAGTCAACTCCGAGGCTGTTTTGGCGCTTCCTCCGCAATTCTGAGGATTTCCCATATCAATACATAACTGTTGATGAAACTTTTACTCATTACTACGCTACATAGGCAAAAACAGCCGAAATAATGGAATTCTGAAGGTGTACAGGCTCTTAAGGCCTGTTTACATTATACATTAACACGTACGAGTTAATGTTTGTTTGCGTGAATGGTTTTTGTGGACCCGAACGGAACATGTACGGATGCATGAACCAAATTAGAAGAGGTTCTATTGTCTGTGCATGCATTTGCACAAGTTGGGTGGTTATACGGTGCATTTTGGCGTTCATTCTCGCGTTCATTCATTTAGACATAAACCATTACGTGTTAATGTATTGTGTAAACAGGTCTTTAGGTATGAGAAGATGTTTAAATGGACGTTCAGGTCATGGCAACAGTATTTTGGGATGCATGCGAAATAATTTACAACGATTCCTTGGAAAAGAGAAAAACGATAACGAAAGAGTATAATTTTACTGATTGTTGGTAGAAATCAAGAAAAACTCCCTCATTTGAATGAAAAAAGTTCTTCCTTCAACAAAACAACGCACGGTTGCACACCTATGCAGTTTTATAGGCCAAAATTACGAAATTAAAGTTCCAATTGTAACAAACTTCACCGTATTCACAACAGTTGACCCTCAGCGACTTTTAATCGTTTCCCAACTCAAAGAAATAGCTTTGCAAGCACATTTTTACGTCTAAGGAGTAGGTCATCACCCTAAAAAATGCCTATTTTGAGGAGATCCCGAATTCTACTTCTTCTACCCAATGTTGCTTGTAACAACACATATGTATGCATTTTAGGCCTTATTCAGGAAAGATTTAAACTACGTGTTCTTTTGCGCAGTAAAATTTGATGCCGAAACATGCAGCTGCCATAATAATTATGATGAGTGGAAAATTTTCATATTTTTAAATCCATTAAAAGTTTACATAGCTGAAAGGACACAAAGTTGAGAAATATAAAAAAATTGACCCAAAACAATGTTTCTGCCATTTTCTAAAGACTAATTGAACGACCCTCGTAATTACGTTCACTAAGTAGCATGAAATAAATTTTGATTTTTATCCTGTGCTTTAGTGAATGCATGGCTTGGGAAATGAATTAATCGCCGCCAGCTTCGATGGTGGCGGTTTCTGCAAAAAGGTCGCGGGTTGGAGTCCCGTCTGTGTAGATACCCATATTCAGGGCATGGGGGCTTGTCGTCGTTTATTATTTTTGTTGCTGATATCTAGCGGTAAATAAGCCAAAGTGTGTTATTTAGGATAATTTATAAAATAAATGAAGTAAGAATATTCAAATTTACCGTTGTAAATATCGCGCGAAAACGATTGTTCTTTGCTAGCGTTTTGGAAATTTCACAGCAAAATGTGAATGAAAATATATGCGTAGAAAATCGATATTTTGAATAAAGTTTGCACAGAAAAACGCCTGTCTCTTCATGCCTTGGTCATGACACCCCCTCCAAATTTGATGCTGAATCCGCCCGAGGCGGGAATAGAACCCAAGACCTTCGATTTGGCAGGAGAAGACTGAAAATTACCGCCACCGAGGTCAGAAAATGTAATTTTGTTGTTTAGAAAAAGCTATTGGCATCAATAAGCCTCAAGACGTCCGTAGCGGACTTTGAAAAATCTAAAAAAGAAACACGGCCTTTAGAGATAATATCTTTTACGGCTTTGAATGAAGAGGACTGAAATGAACTTAAAATCCAATCTCGAAGCAAGAATGTCAAAGGGATTGAGTGGTCGGCGTCAAAATGTGAACTAACTCCCTGAAAACAGATTACCAGTTGATTCGGCCGGGCGTGAACTCAAAGGAAAGAGATACATGAGAAGATTGAGAAAAAGATGGGTTTCCTGGACCGATATCAGTAAGGACTTTAATCTTGATGTGAAGAAGAAAAGGATTTTTGTGCCAAAGCAGCGAGGTTTTCAAACAAGTATTTCTATTTAGAAAAGCGATTCTACAAAAAATCTGTCTTAAAATAAAAAACAATTTTTCTTGACTTCCGTGCCATTATGTACTAAGACCTCTGGTTATATATAATAGTTATTGTATCATGCTTTTTATTCATTTCCATCTAGCTAGAAGACAGCTCGCAGTGGCCTAATGTCATCCAAATGTTATCCCCCTTTAACTAACTTATAATTTCTTAACCTTAACCTCCCTTAACTTATAATTTCTGCTGTTTCCGTACATTTTTTATCAGTCAAGTCTCATTTCTTCTAGTATCGCGTACTCGATGGATTAGGAACCATCCAACCCGCGATATAACAGTGGCAATTGGGAGTGTTAGGATGAAGCATGTACCGTAGTCCGAGGGTAACTATATCGAGCTATTTTTATTCCTATACCACTGATAAATTCCGACACCGTTTTTCAAACAAGTTAACACTTGCTTTCGCGCGAACAACCATGCCCTGAACCAGACGAAGCTCGAACCCACGACCTCTCGATTGGGAGGCGAGGCCAGCTATTGTTCCTCCTTTAATAATCCAGCCTACTTTAATAAAAGTTATGAGTGCATGGTGCTGTATTCGTAATTTTTTTCACCATAAAGAGTCCGTTTCCGCAGTCGATAAAGAGGGGTAGATATGTACCATAGTCGGCGGTTAATTTTATCAAAAAGTTTTTTATTTTCAATAGCCCCGAAAGCAGCGCATCACCACGGACAACCGGCCCTTGGATACCGGCAATCTACAATGGCGGGACTCGAACTTACGACCTCTCGTTTGGTAGGCAAGGCCTTGACCCCCCACCACCGAAGCCGGCGAATGATTCCAATATCCTATAGAACAACTCATGAGTGTACGGTACTGTGAACGTACATTTCTTCACAGTTAAGATCCAATCTCCCCTCGAAACTCGTCAGATAAGGCACTGCGAAACCCGCGAGATAACAGCGACAAATGGGGGTGGTAGGATGAAGCATCGGAAGATCGAAGTTGGAGGGTAATTTTATCAAACCATTTTGTTATTCCAACACCACTGAAAATCGCACACATTGGCCTTTTAGACGAGATAAGGAGACACAAAGAATGGATGGAGGGAGTACTTAGCGGGCAGGAGATATTGAAAACAATTTTAGAGGGAAAAATGTTAGGTGAACGACGGAGAGAAAGAATGATAATAGGATTTTTAGATAGAATGGGCAGCCAGAGATAGGGGAGTAGGCCTTACTGTGAATTGGAGAGGGAAGTAGATGAAGGAAGGGGAGGCTGACAGAATACTTTTAAAGTACTCCATGAAAACCTACTTAATCGGTAACATACTTTAATTATTACTCTCGTCTGGCAGGCGAGGCCGGCGAAAGTTATCCAACCTGTTTTAGTAAAACTCCTAAGGGTATGCTGCTGTTTCTGTGCATTTTTTCACATTTAAGATCCCATTTCCCCTAGTATCGTTCAGCTCGACAGATTAGGAACTGCACAACCCGCGAGATAACAGCGACAAATGGGAGTGGTAGGATGACGCATGTACCGTAGTCGGAGGGCAATTTTATCAAACCCTTTTTTTTACAATAACGCGAACCTCGCTATCAATCCCTTCTCCCTTTTCCTACGAGGGTATCTGGACTAATAGCGCTCCAGGGTCGCTATATGCGGGGAAGAAAGGGGGAAAGAGGGGAGCGGGAAAGGGTACGGTTGTCAGGGCTCAGGGTTCGGTGAGTTGTGTTGCTACCCTCACCATGGCTCCACGGTTTCTGCGCATGCGCCCTAGGGTTTTCTGCTCGCCACTATCGCGATGGCATCTTCTCTTCTTCCCGTTCGTCCTATCTCTCAACCCCCTCCCACTGCTCTTCCGTGGATACACCACCTGTCGCCGAAATGAGCCGCGTTCGAGATGAAAGCAATGGGGAGTGCCCTAGGAAGGAAGCAACCAAAAGAAGGGGTGGTAGAAGGCTTTCAAAAGAGGCATAAAAATTTCGTCTAAATTGATGGCAACAATAGAATAAGATTTCAAATTGCTTTCAGATTTTTATTATAAATTTTTATCGTGAAAAGAATGAAAGAGCAGCGGCCAGATATCAACTGGAAATCAATAAAAAGAAGGCTTAGATATTAGTATGCATCAAAAGAGAGGAGGCCAGGACAAACATTAACCAAGAAAATAAAAGCTTGAAGAGGTGAAAGAGTTTCATTACCTTTGCAGCTGTATTATCAACCACGGGCGGTGCAATAAAGAAATGGTCAGTACAATAGCGCAGGCGAAGAGGGCTTTCTGCAAAAATAATATTGTTCTTACATCTGTGAATACAAGCATACAAGTAATGAAACAATTCATCAGATGCTACATATGGAGCATGTTTCTTTATGGGATTGGATGATGGAGATAAAATGAATCGGCTGGTAAGTAATGAGGAAGTGCTTAGTAGAGTGGGGGAAATTAGAAGTCTTGTAAAATCCTTAAAGGGAAGATGCGACAATTAGTTGAACATATTATGAGGCATGATGGCCTAATAAATACAATCAGGTAAGGTATATCACGTCACTCACTTGCTACTACATCACAAATTTTATATTACCATCCAAATATGCCCTGAGTTACCCTATTTCAAGGTATGGAAAATAAAATTCTGGAAGAAGTATGCTCCCTTTGAGGGATTAACAATGGGAAGCGTGTGGGTCGCATTTTGTCAGATGACCTGCTGAGGTCGTCTCAGATATTGAGGTGGAAACATTATCACCAGGACCGCGGGGAAGACATGATTCTGAAGTCTGATGAAGAAGACGTAGTGAATGAATAAAAGGATATTAAATTTCGTAAAACTTGAAAAAAGAGCTCTAACTTTGAAGAATGAATGGGAAAATATATTTTTATGCGGAAAAAGGTGGAAAAGTCTAAGAAGGAACAAAAGAAAAACTTCTGAATAGGATAAGGGGGAAAATCCTTTTCAAATCTGGCGAAAATTTTAGCCCGTGTGCCTAAAAGAAGTCAGCGGACGGATGATAACCTCTGGTTAAAAATGTAGAAGCAGGGGTAGGTTTTTAAGGTCCAGATAGCTGGCCAGAGATGAAGATGGAGACGTAATTGGAAAGCCCGAGTCCCGGGCTTAGAATGAACATGGCTCTGGGTAATGATGAAGAGGCAGTCTTGAAAGCATATAAGGGTCGAGGGAAGGCAAAAGTGAATAAGGAAATTTTAGAATATCTACGATGAACTATCCTCAAAGTTTTAGCATGCCTCCATGGCCATTTGAAGATCCTCTTTCTAATGTCTTCTTTAGGTTGGTTAATTTGTTAGTTTTATGTTCCTTTTAATTTCATGAATTTCTTATTGAAATTAAAGATACAGTGGAACTGCAATTAACCGAGCTCCAACCATCCGAATTGCCGATTATCCGAATCGCTCACGGAAAAGAAAATTGAAAACCGAAAACTAATAAGATTCGCTAAATAACGGTGATTAGTCGCTGACTCCAAGTGCTGTTCAATTATTGGCTACTGTCTTTCTTCCCACACATTCCGTGTTTCTTCTGATTGAGTCAGCCAGTGTGTCCTTGACATGCCACTATGTTACATGCGTTTTATCGTTTACCATTGCCTCTAAAAGAAAACTTGCTGTGTTGTCATTTGCGAATATGTGGGCCATTTTTTTCAAGCTCCGATAGGTCATGAATAGAAGACGAAATGATTGATCAAAAATTATTTCATTGCTAAATATTGAGTACCAAAATCCATCTAAAAATGCGACGGGCCATATTTTTTTTAAACTGAGTCAATTATTTTAGGTCTCTTACCCTTGTGGTGTCCTTTCGACATAATCGCCTCGGCGATTAAGGAATTGGTCGCGCTTGTGGACAAGCTTTACTATACCCTCTCATTAGGATTTTTCCGCCTATGACTTCCAATGAAGTTTTCCTTTGTCCTGATGCTCATTACCCGTTTGAAAAGGCTTCCCTCCCAGTCAAATCTTCATTTTAGCGTTAAGATGGAAGTCATACGACACTAGGTTGGCATTGCACGGCAGATGATCGAAAATCTCTCTTTGAAATTGCTTAAGAAGCAGTTGGGCTGCTGTGATGACGGGCGTCGTCATGGATCAGAACACTTCCAGAAGTCAGCATGTCTCTTTTTTGTTTTTAATGGGAATGGACTTACGTCATTTATTCTTATTTCACGCTCTTTCACTTTATAGCCACAGTGCATTAAAAAAAATCTTTTATTGACGTAAAGGTCAAGGCATGTCAATTCTGAAGCCATTCGGCGAGTTTTCTGGCTGTCGCTCCACAGTGTACACTCGGCGGGAGAATCAGTTGAGGTAATGTAGTAAATGAGATTGCTAATAACCTTAAACTTACTATCAGAAATGACTTGAGCTTGTGGTACGCAGTAGGCGCAGTTGCCCTATGCGCGCAGTACCCCCCTACCGCTTGTATGGTGTTTTTTCTGAGCTATCGGAGTTTAAAAGAAAACGGCTCTCGTAAATTAAAAGTTATACAGCAATCCGCTGAAGTATTACCGGTAAGCCGCTGACTGAGATGTACGGTGTTGGATAGGCAACGATTTCAGACATTAAAAAGAACAAAGATTCACTCTTAAACTTTGTGTCAGTGCTTGAAAACGAAGAAGAAAAACAGGAAGGAAAAAATCCAACTATCCGAATGGAGTACGGCCCCAATTGATTGAGATAGTTGGAGTTCTACTGTATTTGCACTTTTCCAGAATTATTTAATGCGAACGAAGCGTTTCGACTCAAAAAGCCATCATCTGGTTCCAGCTTTGGTGAACATTTAAGCCGGATCTTTGCGCTAAAAATAAGTCTTGTACTCTATAAGGGCTCTATCAGCCGAAACGCGCCGAACGCAGCAGATAATTATGGAGAAGTGCAAAAACCTTTTGTTTCAATGCACTAAAATTCCACTCTATCACGCAGGAATCGGTGGAACTTTTCTGAAACTCTTGTTTGCTACGCACATTTACAATATAAATGATAGGTCTAATTTTTGTATATTTTCATGTAAAATTACGGAACGGGGAGGGAAGTGCAGATTTTTTTTAGGTTTTCAGAATGTGCGTAAGAAAATGGGATCGAGTAATGCTGAAAGGGGATATAAAGAAGAAACATTGGAAGTTCAGAGGAATCTTTTGTCCACCTGATTTGAATGTTTCTGAGGAAAAAACCTTCCAAATGAGATCTCAACGCATATTCACTATCACTCACTCAAAATATTCAACTTGAAAGTAAGTTTCGTTAGGCGGGAGTAAAAACTGCATGTCTCATTCGAAGTCCTCATGTTATCAATGAAGCACGAAAATATTTAATAAAAATTATTAGCGCTTTGCCTCAGAAAAATCATAAGAACTCTAACACTAAGGCAGGAAGAAACCGGAAGGTAACTGTTCACCTAATTCAAGTGGAAACACTTAGTGAATAATCATCGATAAATCATAAACTGATTATGCTAATAATTATTTCACTCAGTGATTCAACCATGAGGTTCGTTTTATTAGGCGGCGATAGAGATCACCTCGGACTAGGTCACCGTCGTGTGAACTCCACGCATATAGGGTAATGGGGCCAGTTCCTTTCCCTGAGCCACCTCGCGCTCCGAGGAATTTTTTTTATTCGGGGTGCCCTAAGTCTTCACTCGGGATTTGAACCGGGAGCCCCTTGATCAGAAGCCTAGTGATCCACACATCAGGCTTCGTGACTTGGACCTGAAATTCGTCACGAGAGAACCACGCCAGAAATATTTCGTAGAAAAAAATTATGCATTTTTGTTTAAAATTTTTTTGCATATATTTGAAATTATATATCAGTCAACCACGTATGTGAAGACATTCTGAGCAAAATATCCACCTGGAAATTCTTTATGCTTATTTTCAATGCAAGAATACATGCAACTGTTTAAAGTGAAGTTCTGTTTAAACTTTTATATTTTTCTGTAGACAATTTTATTTTATCTTTTTGAAATTTTATAGAAAATATTACACATAAGGCGATATTAATCAATAAAAAATGTGAAGATTTTGTGAGCAAAAAAATCTACCTAAAAATTCTCTGGTCACATAAATTAGGCAATAATACATTTAACCGTAAGCGAAGATAATTTTCCCCTATTTCACATTCCAATTTAATCTTCAATAGCCTACTGCGTACTTCTGTTTATCTAGCGTACAATGAAATCAAGCATAGATATTAACTCTGGTGTATGTGACCTAAATATGAACTAAAATCATGATCAAAGGAAACTTCTGTTGAACAGTAATTCAGAGAAGGCCGCATATTAAATTCAGCGCTGTAGTAATTTTGTGGATAATTGGTAATGAACATATGTTCCTGTTATTAATCGTGGCAACGCCCATCATTGCAGCGTGTAATGAATTTTTTTGTTTCTGCAACAGCATAAAATGGAGCGCTGGCATTATTATTCCCAATTTATGGCGCGCTTTCAGAGCTTTTAGCCTATACTTTCTCAAGGCCTGGCTTTGGCTTGATCACTGAGAGCGGATAGGAGGAGAATCATGGAAAGGTTACTAAGTGCGGTCTTAATAAAGAATTTACGCTCATTTTGAGTTTAGTTATGGATTTTGTGACTTTTATTTAGAATTTAATTTTGTTATTTATAGAAGAATAATATCTTCTCTAAGTGTTATTCTGAAATTGGATCTTGTTTTTTATTTCTGACTCCCTCTTCATTTGTAATAAATTAATTCCCTAATTAATTATTTTTTGTACTCATTTTCAGTCAAAAATTTTTTAAATGATTATTTTTGATATCCTTTTTTCATAAATCCTTCCTTTGGTTAGAGCCATGATCATTTAATCCTTACATCTATCTCCTTTATAACCGTCCTCATCCGAAAGATATCAGCGTTTATCACTCACTAGATCAACTTATCGAAAATTTGCGTGCATATATATATTTCGATATTAATATATTATTATAAATATTTCTCTATCGATAATTTAGCATTGTCAATTATAGCTATTTTTGTCGCTACTCGGTTAGACTTCTCAGTTACCTGTGCTTTATAGGACCCGAGTATTCTCATCCTTTTCAATTTTCGGCTCACTTTCTGTGTTCTGAACATCACCATGCCCTAGGCTTACCTTCAGCGAAGGGCAATTGTAGTAGACGGTGGCACGGAGTCGGGGGATAAATAGGGAGGAGAATCAGTGAGATAGTCTCGGTAGCGGAGCAGGGTTTCAGCGCTACGTGGGAAATAAAGGCCCGGTGAGAGGGGTACGAAGAGTAAGGGGATCGGAAGGGTAACATGTCCTCAAATGGCTTTCAACGGAGCGAATCAGGGTACACGCGGTCTCCCTTCTCACAGTCGAAGAGAATAAAACGTTTTCAATCTGGGCTGATCAACGAAGTAAGCTCTTTTGTTCCTGGCGAAGGCTTTCAAGACTAGGTGTATGGGCCGTGGTGGTTAAGGGGAGATGCTGTAGGAGTTTAGTATCCCTTATGTCTGCTCCACTTTTGTTCATTAAATCGGCGGAATAGCGTTCTTTTCATGTCACAAATTAAAGGAAAAATTAATTTTTCATGCACAACAAATTATGTCTTAGTTTGGCCTTTATGTTAAGTCACCAATAGAATGAATTTTAAGATATATTTTGTAATATTGAGGCACTAGAACTATAAGAGGGCTTTGATGGTTAGAGAACAATGATTAATAGTTCATTATATATCTCTACAGGCTCATATTCGCTATTGTTTTTATTAAATTGACATAATAGCGTGCCTCTGTTGCCACAAGTCGGTGAAAGAAACTTAAAGAAATTTCTATTTTTCAAACGTAAGACTAATTCGATAAGAGCAGTTAATGGTAGAATAAAAACGTTGATTTTTACCCAAAAGCAGTATTATGTGTTCGTCCTTATATTTTCATTCCATTTCAATTTAAAGCAGTTTTTTTGCTTAATTTAATTTTTGAGATTCTGGATTTTTTTAACATTGCCTCTGAAAAAGAACAAATGTAGTCAAGAAATGGTCGTGGTAGATACTTTTAAGAATATCCTGAGTTACGGGAATCATATCACTATTATAGCTAAAGCTGTATATATATATATATATATATAAAGCATATTTATAGTATAAATGAATTTAAGAAATTTTAGCTTCGGCTTTTTAACAATATCTAAACATTTGCCTGAAAACTGAATCTACCGAAGATTCTCGGTTTTCCCACACACATAAAATTTCAGCCTGTTGCCTTGAAATTTTATTTTATAAATCGGAATGGATGCTGCTGTTTAAAATTAATCCTTAAAGAGATGTGAATTTTTTCAATCATCATTCAACGATTGGTTCATGTTTTTTGGCCCACCTTTATACTTGCATATTATTTCCTGAGAATAATGATCGATCGGTTTTTATTCAAGTCTATTGAGATTGTGAACCAGCTAAAAAAAACATGAAAGTAATATTTTTTGAGATTATGTCCTCTGAAACTCATAGAGATTGCTACTGCTTCGAATATCCTTCGCATCATTATGCATGGATGGCTTTGGCAGTCTGCCAAAAACGCCGAAGACTCAAACATGTGGCGATAGAACTCAGCGGAAGCTGGAGGAAATACCTGCCAAAAAGTTCCTGGGTATGGAGATGAAATATGGATGCGAGATGCCTCAGTCACGATAGGTTTTGATGAGCTGATTAATTATCGGTGTTATTGAAATCGCGACTTGGTTTGCGGCTTTAGACTTGAGTGAGCTATCGAGAACTACCAGGTTTAACAAGATTTTCTTGGGAATTGGCCGCCAAAAATTAGACATTGGAAAATCATTGTATAGATTTTCTAATGTATATCTTTTTAATAGGGATTTTTCTAGCTGCTTTACGGCAACTGTTGCGACATTTTCATTCAAATTAATTTCTTTCGATTGTGCATTTTCTTGAAATTTAGAAATTATTATTATGGGTTTCTGAATTTTTACTTTTCATAAATATTTTTATTATATTGATGCTTTAATTTACTGTTTTTACCTGCATAAAAGTATAGCCGTAAGGGCTCTTGGAAATGAGCTAATTTTTAAATCTGAATTTGACAAAATGAAATGTTATTCCTCAGACCTCAAAAAATGGTCAAAAAGAGGGACGTATTTCAAAATTTGCACCAAATACCTATTCATCTCATGCATAGATATATAAAAATTTTAAATATAGCAAAACAAATATGAGGGATCGGCAGATTCGAGAAAATTCGAGAAGATATAACCTTCTTATTTCTTCTCGAATCATTCACTTTTCTCTTAATTGATACCATCATCATCATTAGTCAACAATCCTAAGATTGGTTTGACGCAGCTCTCCATTTCTCTCTCCTATCCGCTAATCTTTTCATAGCTACATATTTCTTCTCTTTTACATCCTTCATAACATGTCCTATATAACTCATTCGGGGCCGTCCCTTGCCCTTTTTCCCTTCCACTTGTCCTTCAACGATTGTCTTCATCAAACCATCGTGTCTCAAATTGTGGCCAACTAAGTTGTCCCTTCTTCTGCTTAATGTTTTTAGGAGGCTTCTCTTTTCTCCCACTCTTCTTAGCACTTTCTCGTTACTCAATCCATTTTATCTTCATCATTCTTAGGTAGCACCACAATTGATACCAAACTCTTTAAATTGTATAAGTGCAGTATTCAAGTAAAATTTTGCACAACCTTTTCTTGTACTATATATAGTAGTCTTAAGTTATCTACTGTGGAATATCTCTTTTAATAGTTATAAAAATTCAGATTAAGAACACAAATTTTTGCTTCAATTCTTTAACAAAAATAAGCAATTTTACCTCTGACGGAGATATCTGTGTTATTCTCGGGAAGTACTTTTTAATTCTCATCTGAGCGGCCCCGACAGCGTGGGTTTATTTCGTATTCTCGGTGTATGATCTCCCAACATATTGCACCGCAAAATTCCCGTATACTTTAGGTTTCTGACTATATTTCCGTAAGTTTTAACGCTTTTCAGTTCCACTTCTTTCCCAAAACTTTCACCATATCTTACTCGAGGCACGTATTTTTCAGCTCGGAGGAGCCATCTATTTTTTTACGGTCAAATTCACGGACCGGCTCATTTGCATCGAAGTCCTACGCCGTGAGAGGCTGCTGCAGGTGCCTGGCTCCAATACGGTACGATAAGAGGATAAAAATGAGCTTCCGATCAGAAAAACACGAGGAAGACGAGCCAATAAAAACCTTTCGACCGTCTTCCCGGTTTTATATACTTATTTTACAGCGCATTTCGTTTCTTTTTATCGATTTATTTTTTATTAAACCAACCTCGTCGACCGAGTAGAAAATTAATCCGGATTTAACGGTGCACGTCTGGGGATTATCCTTAGAACCAGCCGCTTCATGAGCGCGTCGAATATCCCTCAGCAGTGCTGCTCTCGATCGTGAGCGGCTGAAGACGTGATCGCAGGCTTCCCGTTGAAATTTTATCCTTCGGAAATTTCTCGCTTCGAAGTAAACCCTTTTCCTTATTTCAGGGAGTATCCAATCACTAAAATGCATGTGCTGTTTTCCCCTCAGTAAGGATTTCATCGTTCTAGTCAAATCCTTTATTGGGAATTACGTGCATGATTAATTTTTGTTCGGAATACTCTTGATAATTTTACAGACATATATCCCTGTGCTGCAGTGGAGTAACTATAAATGTTGTAGAAGAAATCTTCCTTATACTGTACTTAGCTGAACTCTATTGAAATTCTTTACCTTCACGTCGAAATTTATGACAGTGAAGTTGACTTTCTACATTATTTTTCAAATAAATTTAATCAGTACAAACAACAGTTTCAGCAACCTATATTATCGTTAAATATTAATTTGTAAGAAAAGATATGATATGATTCTTAGCAATTTTTCATGCCCACAAGAAGATCATTTTATTCATATAAATGTCATTTTTCATCGGGTTGTTTTTCACACAAGAGAAAGATTTATAAATGTGGTGTTTGAAGAGAAAAATAAATACGTAATTGTTATGTGTGTATTTGATGTAAAATATAACTAGTAGTGTATCCATCTTCCATTAGTACACTGCTTTAAGGCTTTTTTCGAGTCTGCTTCCTCAAATACTAAGGAGGCGACGTCCGTATGGCTCGATTGTAATTGAATTTGCTATTATTCTTCTTTATTTTCATCATGTCCTATAGTAATGAGCTGTTGGGTTCGATGACTAAGTAAGTGAATGAAGTGCATTCATTTATTAAATGCTGTTCAAAAACCGGAAAAGGCCAATTACAAAGGCATCATGATAACAAAGAAAGCAATTAACAAGTAGTATACAAAACGAAGACAACATTGAACAAAATGATATTCAACAATATTATCAAATTACACACAACTAATGGTACTATTCATAGAGTGTTGAGAAGAGTAGAAGGATTGTTATGATGGATATGGTGCAAGTTAAAGGAGAGATAAAAAATGGATCGTAATTGGGAGTACATTTTGGATAGGAGTTAATAGAAGAAGGGAGTCTGAATAGAAAAGAACGTTTAGAAACAGAAATATGGGGGGTGAAAAAATGAAATAGGTCACTCGACCTCCTTGGGGTTACCTTCCAAGTAGATACAGAAACCGCACCCCGTATGGACTAAAAGTATTTTACCGTTTCACACAGTCACTCAGTATTAATCACCTCGTTTGCTGAAGTCAGTGATTGGCTATGTAACGTTCAAGGAAGATTGTCCATGGCCTTCTGATCGAATCTCGTCAATCTTGAGTGAATGATGTTTTTATTATTTTGAAGTTAGTCATTTTGTGTTTACTCTCATGTGTTCTGACAGGAAGCCAAATAGCGCAAGAGAAAATCTTTAGAGACAAGATTCTAGAGGTAGTAGATGTTATGTGGCATCACCCTTTGACATTGACGGGAAGACGAGATGGAATCATGTGGTTGGCACTGACATGTGTTTGGACGACATTGAGGAATTACATCATGAGGCTGATGAGGATGTTTGCTAACGGAAACTTTCCCTAACCTTAAGGTTCTCATCCATCATCGTTTTTCACTTAATATTCCGTAAAGTTTCTGACTTAACAGTGAGAAAGCAAGGTGCAAGAAAAAAAATCGCCGTGTACATTAATTCCGAAAAGTAAGTACCCAGTACCATATAAATTAATGGAGGAAAATATAAAACAACTGGACTTATTTTATTAAAAAGTTGCCATTAATTCAATGAAAATGCAGAAATTTGCTATATCCACGGAGACAAAATGGTACATAATATAAATATTATTTTAGTGTCTATTTAAGTCTTCTACCGATTATGGTAGGTTTCCATGGAGTACTTAAGAAGCATTTTGGGAGCCTCCCCTTATTTCAAGCACTTTCCTCTCCAGTTCACGATGATGCCTACCGCATTCATTCTGTCTAAAACCCCCATTCTTTTCCTTCCTCTCCCTCGTCTACTTAACATTCTACCCTCTAACACTATTTTCAACATCCCCTCCTTTTAAGTACTCGCTCCTTCCATACCTTCCGTCTCCTCCGTATCTCATCCAAAAGCTGCCTCTCCTCACCTACCATGTCCAGTACTTCGTCATTCCTTTTTCTCTCCGTCCATTTCACCCTCTCCATTCTTCTCCATATCCACATCTCGAATGCCTCCAGTCTTCTCTCGTCCTCCTTCCTTAGTGTCCATGTTTCCGCACCGTAGAGAACTACACTCCTGATCAAACTCTTCACTAACATTTGATATAAACTCTTATGCAACGATCCTCTTATAATCTCCTACCTGTTCATGAACGACTTCTTTGTCAACACAATTCTCTTCCTGATTTCCTTACCACTGTATCCGTATTCCTTTTATGTGCTGCCTAAATAGTTGAATTTCTCTACCTACCTATAAAACCGCATAACCTTGGACTTCTTGTGATTTATCCTCATCCCATCCTCGAACCACTCGTTTGATGCTTCCACTAGAGCCTGAAGACCCCTCTCTGACTAGCTTATCAAAGCCTGATCATCTGTGAACCTCACTGATTTTAACATCATTCCTCCCACTTTTACTCCTACTTCCAACTCGTCCCTTACCATCTCCACTGCGTACACTTTAAAAAGCAGCGGCGATATAGGACAGCCCTGCCTCACGTCTCGACCAATAGGGTAGTTTCCTTCATCAAAGAAAACGAAAGGCATTGATTGCGATTCGTTACCCACCATTAGTGTATTCATAATACACAAATTATTTGGTTTTTTAAATACCGGTTTAGACGAATGGCAAGGGTAAAATTTTATCCTCATTTGAAAAAGGCCAGATTGGCGCCCATGCGATTCCACTCCACGTGACGTCACAGGGACCTAGTTTCTACACGAGAGGATAGGAGTTATACATCGTCTGAGGTTACCAATGCATGCATGAGGCACAGAGCTCAGGGAAACATGTCTTAATAATCACCTATTAAAACTGGCTAAGGTCGGAAAGTTTTCTTCGTTTGATAAGGTATTAATAAACCTTTTTTAAGCCAAGCGCTACCAGCCAGCAAGGTACTCAGTTACCCGTTGGCAGCCTGCGACGTATCAGCGCTAAGCCTCGCCTCAAGGTCACCTCACCGGGCGGGAGGGGGAACCAGAAATACGACGTACGGAGATATTTCCCGGCATTCATACTTGAGCGACGCGTTTTCGCGCGCTTGAAAATTTTCACTTTTCATTTAATCGCGAAAAATAGATATTGTCATTTAAAAATCTAAAAGCGTGAAATACGTACTCCAGGAGTAATAATCTTTCGATTAAGGCAATAAAAAAATAATAGGAAACCACCCTATTCTAGCCCAACCAGACTCTCCGTCCACTATTCGCACTTGCTTAGTCTGGGCCGTATACAGATTACGAATCAGTTGCCTATCCTTCTATTCTACATCTATTGTCTTGAAAATATCCATTAACTTTACCCAGTTCACTTTATCAAATGCTTTTTCAAAATCCACGAAAAATGGCACACACGTCCTGCTCATATTCTAGGTTCCTCTCCACCAGGGATCTCATTATCGCTATGGAATCACGAGTTGACTTCCCTTTTCTAAAATCAAACTGATCCTCGCCCAAGTACTCGTTTTCCCTCGCCTACATTCGTCTGTTTGTTATCCTCAGCACCACTAGGATAGTAGTCCTATAATCTCCCCATTCTACAGCTTTCTTCTTTTTCGGTTACGAAATTTGAACCGTCTTCTCAAAATCCACCCGCCAACACCCCTCTAGATAGATCCTGCGCACTAGATCGAAAAACCTTTTCATACTATCCCTCTCTAGATTCTTCAGAAGTTCACACGGGATATTATCCGCGCTTAATGCTTTCCTAACCATCATATCACGAAGGGCTCTCTCGATTTCCGTATCTAAGATTATCATACTCCACCGCACTTTCCTTCTCTGAAGTCAATCTTCCATTTCCTCACAGTCTTTTCCACCAAACCTCGCTTTCCCTCTTAGTTTCACGCCGTTATCGGTTTTTTATTTCCCTATAAATTCTTTTTCCTTGCTTTGTGTCCACGTTCTTCCAACTCCTTCTCTCCTTCATTTCCTCTAACATTGCCTTCGTAATCCACGTGAACGAAGCCAATTGACTTCTCCGCCGCTTTGACTTTCCCGTTTTAATATTATCGCACCCTTCTTTCACAGTCTCCCGGATACTATTTTCCGCTAATTTCTGATAATCTTTCTTCATAGCCCCCTTCAGAACTTTTACATTCCAATCCACGTCTTCCTTACTTTCATAAGTCTTTTGAATTTTACATTGCACGTCATGAGGGAAGCCGCAAGAGTTTTTCTCACTATTCCTAAACCTCTGTCTTACATGATTTAATGCATTTGATATCTCCCCGTATCCCCTGAACGTTTCCATGTGTACCTCCGCCCTTTATGATAATTCAACCATGTGTTTGTTGTGAATAACTTGTTCCTCCTGCAAAATTCTGCTACTTTCTCTCACCTCTCGTTCCGCGTGCCAAATCCAAATTCTCCTCCTTCGTTTCCATAAATAAAAATTCCGAATTCCCCACAGAAGCATTCCAGTCCCCCATCACCACTAGATATTTCTTACCCGAAGTTTCTCTAATTATTTCCTCGAGCACCATGCACTTCATCTACTTCTCCCTACCTATGATTGCTAGTGGGCATGTAAATTTGAACCACCGCAAGGTTGATGGGTCGTGCCTTAATTTCTACCACCAGAATCCTATTGCTTACCTCATTTATACCTACCACTCGCTTACCCATCTTCCCGTTTAATACTAAATCTACCCCTCGTTAACCGTCCTCTCCACCACTATATTTAACCCTTTACTCATCACTCCAAGAGTCCCCACCATCCTTCCACCTCATTTCGCAAATCCTAAGATATCTACCCTCCCTTTATCCATTTCCCTTATGATATTTTCTAGCTTCTCCGCCCTAATCATTGTCCTCACATTCCACGTCCCTGTATTTATTGCTAACTTCTTCTTCTCCATCATCTAGGTCTTCTTTTCTTCTTTCTTGACTGCTGCTGCTTATGATGATGATAAGTCTCTGCAAGGATTTCGCATGATACGGATCCCGAGGACCTTGCAAACCTCGGTGCCGTGAAGTATACCTGCCCTTTGCGAACGGTCCCCGTTCGATGAGTTTCCGAGGCTTATTTGGTTGTGCTCCATGTTTTCAGGGAAGAGATAGTTGGTAGGATTTCCCACTTCCATTCCAACACTATTTTTTACGTGACACCATCACATGGACTACCTTTCGTCTGGCTCCTACCCTTCGACCTATCTGGCATGGGTGGCCCTACCGGGAATGATTCAGAATTAATCCCGCCAGTGCAGCTCTAGGGGTCATAGGAACGCGCAATCCTCTCCACCACAGTTTTAATTAAGTAAAACGTAACGGAAACTGGCAGGTGGAGTGGGAATGATGTAACCTTTTAATTAAATGCTTAAATTATCTAATTGAATGCGTTACAATTCATCGTGATATTTTAACATCAATTGTTATCAAAACCATTCGGAGGTAAGTCTTCATCTTTTCCTTAAAAATGAAAAAAAAACACCAGATGCCCACAGTTTAGTTATAGCATGAAAAGGCGGCGCTATGCAATTGGACGTTCTGCCTTGAGGCAACAAGGTGACTCGCACTGAGGGGCATATTGTGCATGTAAGCATATTCTTAATATTTACATAAGTAGCATGTTCATATGCATAAGTATGGACGGTATGCGTTCCTCGTAGACAATTGTTAGCTAATTATATTGGCTAACCCGTACATGTTACTAAGAAATAGGGCATTTTATGTTTAAAAATCATATAATAACATACTTATATTCGCCTAATTTTGGAACCGTGCGATGATATTATCCTCAAATTGCTAAAATATTTTGATGGTAGTACACTTGCATTCTAATGAATGGACCCAGAGATCTTGTTATCTCCAGGAATATTTGTAAAAATGCGGCTCCCTGTATCTTATCTAGTCAAGGGTATCGTAGATTCCACTTTGTTAAATTCGCTGAAGAGGCTAGATTCTGATTGCAGAATCGTTATCCATGCATCCGGAAGGGAATCAATAGGTCCATTCGTCTATTCACATTTGACCAGAGACCCAGGCATTATGTTTCGCTGGGCAGTAGTGTCTTTACAATTTTATTTTAGGTCCCCAATCAAAGACTCATTAAAAGTTGATGAAATCTTCTCGGGAAATCAGCCGGGTGATGATGGCCATTGCTGCCAACGTTTCGATGGCCTTCTCTGCCATCGTCTTCAGGGCGAATGATGGACCTGGTTATTGCCGGGCTTATATACGCCGTTGGGGAGGTCAGGTCGTCCGTGATTGGTCAGTTTTTTAGAGTTCTCTCCTCCTCTCAGCTTACCCATTCTTTTTATGATTGGGTTCCACGATTTGCTAAGGTTGAAACCCGCGTCCCTATTCATTTTATTATTTGTGATTCGTATTTCGATAGCTTCCTTTGTAAGGCGGTCCCAATATCCCTTTGCCTTGCAGAGGATTTTTGTTTCATTGAACTTGATGGTGTGATTGTTTTTAATGCAGTGGTCGGCTACGGCAGATTTTTCCGGGTATCCAAGTCTAATGCACCGCTTATGTTCTGATATCCTGGTTTCAATTGTTCTTCCTGTTTCCCCAATGTAGCTATCTCCACATTCACAGGGTATTTGGTAGACGCCAGTAAAATAAGCCGGGTGATGATGGCCATTGCTGCCAACGTTTCGATGGCCTTCTCTGCCATCGTCTTCAGGGCGAATGATGGACCTGGTTATTGCCGGGCTTATATACGCCGTTGGCCATCATCAATGCAATGGCCATCATCACCCGGCTGATTTCCCGAGAAGATTTCATCAACAGCATTCGCCGGGAAAGAACCAAATCCTTCTTCACTCATTAAAAGTCTTCTAAATGAGAATTTACGCGCTTTTGATGGAGACTCATGTATTTTATCGCCTTCAAAGGAGGGAACTGATGTCGACCTGTTTTCAAAGTTGAACGATAAATGACTGATGTGCTCATTAAGATAGTATACCGTACTCAAACGAAGGCTTAGTTGATGGATGGTAAAATTCTGCCGAGTCGAAGGAAAGCTTCATGGAAAGCATTAATGGGAGTTGTTGGGATGATAAATTAATTTTTATGCCCGTGTTTCCTAGAAAGAGGACTCGATATAACGAGTGTATGTTTTTAAAGCCAGGAGCCATTAAACTTACTCAATCTAATCGCAGATAAAAATCTATGCGAATGTACCTATGTTGTAATATGTTCCTCATACTTTTTCTTGCATGTTTAGAATCGTTTCTTATTTGTTTTATTGCAAAATAATGGAAAATCAACTAAAATCCCCCCATTTCATTACGTAATCGATGAGAATGCGGATCTAATATTCATTTTTACATTTCATTTGGTAAATTAGAGCGAATTGAGCTCTAATATTGACTCTTAAAAACATAAATTTTGCTTTTGCCAGTGATGTTATTTGTACTAATCGAGGAAATCGACTGATTTTTGACTAGAAGAAGCTATGAGAAAACTTTTTTATGAAAAATATCAGGCAATTAAAAATTAGTTTAATGATACTTGGTAAGTGCGTTTTATAACTACAACTATCTATATCATGTCATTTGTTCTTAACACGGTAAATATCCACTTTTTGTGAAGTTTGCTTCTGTGTAGCGCTTCAGGTAACTTAATGTTCATTTTTCCCAGAATTTGGCTGTATGTTTGAAAACTCAGTAATTTTACAAGTATTCTAGCCATTGCTCCCACTTTTTACTGTACATTAGTCTCGTAGGATAAAATGCTTATGAGTATTACAATATGAAATCCTTCAGCCA
The DNA here is from genome assembly GCF_921293095.1 of Ischnura elegans. NCBI lineage: Eukaryota > Metazoa > Arthropoda > Insecta > Odonata > Coenagrionidae > Ischnura > Ischnura elegans. The sequence continues at coordinate 35,263,749 of NC_060257.1, read as the reverse complement.
ATTATTTTTACAGATCAAGGAAAGTTACTTACACTTATTGACATCCTTGCCCTCTTAGTGATATTCTTTTAGTGACACGAACTTTTAGTTTGGGAAGCAACGTCTAGTTTTTAAAATTAAATTTCATGCATATCAATGGATACATACTGTTTATTATTCTTCAGGAATAAGCATTCCGTCTTTTTGTATAAATAATAGAATTTGATTTTCCTTTCTTGCGTAAGTGAACGTCACCACATAATTTTTCGCGTCAATCAATTCTACGAAATTAATTTTATTCTTAAGACAGCATCATGAGAGAACAATTTTAATTCCGATCTTACGGGATGCATGCCCATCTTTTCACGAATGTCACAAAGTTCCGCATTTGTTTCACGTCCAAAGGATACTTTAGATTTTCGTTATGTTTTTCCACGAATTTGCCTCGAGTGAGGATGGGCGAGGCTCTGGGATTTGGGGAAGGGTTGACGGCTTTAGACCCCCCTCTTTAATCATTGCGCGTACTAAGGGATCGGCAAAGATGAAACGCCGGGTTATACTGCCTTCTCCAACCCCAGTTGCAGCGCTAAAGGATTCGCTCGTAGCCTTAAAGGAGATCTACGCTGAAAGGATAGAATAAATTTGTCAACGAGAAAGTGATCATTAACCAATTTCCGGCCTTCCACCTTTGCCATACGGCTACATCCTACCATTTTGATCATGAAGAAAACGTCGAAGAAATATTACTCTTAAAGACAACCGGCGCTCCTATATGCTGTCTCTTTGTCACAAATACGTTGCTAAGGTTTACAATAACTTAATTCACGCATCATTTTGAAGCGGGTAGAAATAAGCCCAACGACGGACAGAGACGGGCGCGAAACGGAAATTCAATATTTCTTTTTTTTTCATTCCTGTATTCAACATTTCAAGATTTCTACTGTGTGTAAATTACGTGCAAGTAAAGTAGTATATATTAAAGAGGAAATGGCATTGTATTGATTATATTTTAACTTTCTTTCATCACAAAATATGTTTGTCCTGAAGACTCATACTTTCTATCAAGGTTACGCGTAGAAATGAACAACATTAGATTCTGGTCATCGTTACCACCCATTAGACCTATATTTCTAAGGGTCATTCTGAAGGAAGAAGTTGATGTATCACTAGAATATGTTACTGATTGGAGCATTGACGGCCATTAGAGCAACGTATCTAAATACCCTTACAGTCACTAGCAGAAAGTTTTCTGGGCGGAAATGGGTTAATTTTAGATGAAAATGTAGTTTGGCTTTCTCCTCGACCTCATATTTCTTCAGAGGATGTTATACTATCGCTTTACCGATGTAATTTTCTGACTTATTTCTCTTTAACAGCGGCCATCTTGAATAATTTTCATGGAGCATGGACTAGACTCCATTCACTGCGCATTGTGTACGTCACTAATTAGAATGTCAGTCACTAAGTTATTTAACCCGAAGGTTGGTTTGGACAGGTGAGGCTAGAGCTCATCCTAAACTAAGCCAAAGTCGTGTGAATATCATTCAGAGTAGGGGGCCAGTTTACTATTTATTACCCTCTCCCCTTACCACGCTCCCCCTATTCGAATGTAACGCAAGTTATTTCTCTGTGGTAGTATTTTAGTATTTGACATTCAATGTACCTACCGCACATTGAATTGTTCTCTCTTTGAGGTGTGAGATTTTGTAGGTGATTGCATAATATTTTGACAAGTTAAAAAAAAACGCAGGGTACGACCGAACGAGAGGGAATTATGCGTCCTCTGAAAGGTCTGACCAACCCATTGGCAAGTACAAAATTCTTGACATAAATTCTGCAATTACTACCGTATCTTTCTATAAACACTGTCCATTACTGAAAAAAATTCATTGCTTTCAAATTTGATGCATGACATCATTTTTTATGCTTTTTCACTAAGAAATATTTTTATTTTCTAACCAGTGAGCTAGACGTATGCAGTCGGGAAATTTTCTTTCACTTGTATTCCTTTACTTGAACGAGGTCAGTCTCCTATAACGGTGCTATATATAGTGTGCTTCAGGCCAGTGGCGGATCCAGGATAGGGACAAGAGGGGTGATAAGAAGGGAGTTAAAATTCTAGCAGTAGTGGGGGTCGGAAAAAAATACCATTCCATCGAGTGTAAATTGAATACCCAAGGGGGAGGGGACAATAGCCCCCTTAGCTCCCCCCATAGATCCGCCACTGCTTCATGCCATTAAAAAATCTCAAACTTCTTTGGCCTACTGGCTGCGTATGATGTCTCGTCAATTACAGGAGCAGGACACATAAGAGGAGCTCAGTTGAAAATTCAACCCATTTCAACGGACAGTGATGTTTGCAAGAATCTCTCTTCTTCTGCCGCGGTGCACAAATTTCCATTTCGAGTCGCGAATGCCGACGCTCGTACACAATGCGTCCCACGCGTCAACCGTTAAGGTTTCCTCCACTTCGCGAGGAGAAGACGAGTGGGTTTAGGGCAGGAAATAAGGGATAGGCGTAGGATGGAGAGTCGAGGAGCGGGGATAACAGGCTTGAATGATGCGACAGTGGATCAAGAGCGGAGGGGAGGGAATATAAATAAGGATGGGGAGGGGATATTTATGGGGGAAGGGGAAATGATGTAGGGCAACGAAGGAGGGGAAGCGAGGTGTTGGGAAGAAGGATGGTGGAAGGAACGACGACGAAATTACCTCGTGAGCAAACGTAAAGGAGTGTGGCAGGTGTTGATAGAAGACCACCTAAATATATGGTAATGTTTCCAAAAGAATAAATATTCTCTCACGACAGCTAAGCTTGACTTAACGTAGTGAAAATCAAGGCCTGTTCATAGGTTATGTTAGGAATGAATCTAAATTAACACTTAACGACAAATTAGTTTCACAGATTAATTTAAAAATTAACGTGCGCTGGACGCCATTGTATCGCTCTCGAAAACTTAACTTGACGTAAATGGTGTAACTTTTGCCCGTTCTACGGGGAAAAAAATGGCGGAAAATTAAAATTAAGTGCTCTGCAAAAATTTGGATTATTGGCTCTTGAGATTTTATGAATAAAGACTGGTTGCCATCCGTTAGTCTTGTGAAGTAGAAATAGCAAATTTCCGCATACACAGTTAAAATTGAGTTGGATTGTTTTTAGCTTTATTTCTGTCATTTCAGGATTATACTTATCCATTCATTTTATATATCTATGGTATTTTTAATCCCAATGTGTGCTTTTTCACATAACCAAGATTCACATTTTGAATTCACTGTAAATATGTAAAATCTGTTTGCCACAGTTAAAAGAAATAAGTAGATGAGAACATTGAAAGTGCATTAACTACAATAAATGAAGTGCCTTTATTATTTCAGATTTAATGTAAATTAGAGTAATTTTCGGCTTTGAACAAGCATGCGAACAAGTTTGAAAATTTTCCCGTAAGGCTCTGGTTGTCAGATGTTTACATTTACCTTGATAATAAATATATTTCACAAAAGCTGAACTTGATTTAATTTAGCAAATATAAAGGAGATAAGAACTTTTTAAGTGAGTGTATTGGTTCACGACAAATTACAGTTTCATAATTACAGGGTAAATTCAATCAAGAGCAATTGTCGACTAATTTGCTTGTGAATAAGTTTGAAATGGAAAAATATCCTTAATATTAGTTTCAAATTGCCTAATTCCGACGACAACGTTTCCTTAAATGCTTTCTGTTTCCATTTAATATTGATAGACATGAATACAGGAGTACCAGCATTTTTTTAAGTCTACTTAAAATCATTTGATGGTCGATAGCGGAGATATATATTGATGTGTTGAAGTTAATATTGTTTTTTTATATTTTATCATAAATATATCTCATATCCTCCTCGTTGAGCCTGAAACGAATCCATATGAATTATGATTTTTGTATATTCTTTTTGACGCTGATTGTCTCGAAATATAGATCAGAATTATGCGCAAAACTATTTTCCCAAGTTTCTATATATTTTTATATCTTTTTCAGGCCTTTAGGTAAACTAAAACAAATTTTTTGGCAAACAAATAACTTGAAGAAGATGTAAAAAATAAATCAAAGCCTTGGAATATAATTTTAATAATTGGAATATAATTTCAAATAATTTTCATACCAATCTTAGACCTATATTCTGAGACGTTAATATACATCCGAATTATATCCTCTTTTATGAATCTTTGTCATGTTGCCAAAGGTGAAAGGTTATAATTTCATATTCCTGGGTATCTATAGTATTTGTTACAATTAGTGAAACCAATTCAGGCGTAATTTAGTGAAAGTTCGACACATTTAAATGAAGGCTAGATGCACCTCTCCACAATTGTCTGCGGAAATAATTGTGGAAGAGTACAAATACCTTTAATTTCATTATTTCACGCGTTCATAAACAATTATTTCAAAAAATAATTGAGAAAAAGTGCAACGACCTTTCCCTTCAATATGTTTGTTATAATATTAAATTTTGAAGTATGTTTTAGAAGCTTTGCCATCTTGCGCTGTGTCCTATGGTAGAATGTGCCTTTTCGGCAGGTTGTAAGGCACTCATCAAAGGTTCACTCGGGTTCCCCCTCTGGTAGCTGTATATAGATTATTCATTTCAATCTGCAGTCGGCCCAATACTCTCGCGGTGCCAATCTGCCTCCTTCTCTCTTTGTCGGGACCTTTTCACTTTTGCATCTCATTCCACGATTGCTTCTTCCCCGCTCCAAAAACCCCTCATCGGATGAATTTTCAACGAATGCTTTCAGCCCCGGGTAGAAAGGAGATGAGAATAACTATCTGGGCTGGCCGCTAGCAACTTTGCGCGGGTAGTTACCCGTTGCATGGGTAAATACCCTAAATAAGCCCAGTTTTTATTCAATGGGTACCAGAACGTTGCAATAATTTTTTTATAATTCGTAGATGTAAATCGCCCGGAAATTTATTTTAGAATCGCTTGAATAAATATCATTTATTAAACATTATTTTATTACATGTGACCATTGTTACCTCTGAGGCCTATAAATTTTCAATGAATACTTTCAGCCGCCTCGCCGTGGCAGAGAAGAAAAACTGCTATGTTGGGAACATATATGTATAAGTGTATACTAATACGAGTACTACACCCGGTTATGGGCTACTTCAATTGCACCTTCAACTGCCGATAGATTAGATACTTGCTCAAGTTTATACAATTTTTGATGAAATGAGCTTTAGAAAAATGTAATAATCACTCATGGTATCGGGCTAAATTGGTGGAAGTCTTAAGCAACAGCGTTTGAAGAATTTCATTTTGACTGTTTCCATATATAATTTTATTATTTCCAAACGTAAAATTGTATTTCTAAACAGGCAAGCACTTTAAATTGCCATCATATCTTAGGCATTAATATTTTGTGAATTCAGCTGATATTTAACTCGACTTTTATATGCTCTATATTCAATCCCTCGATAAATGTGCACTGTAACAAAACTAATGTCCAAATTTATTAAAATCACTCGTAAAAATAGCAAATTAGACATTTCTATGCATTTTTTGCTTGATATTACTGACAAGACATCGATTAAAAAAAGCTAGAAATTGGAATTAAATCGTCTTCAAATTTCTTCTCCCCTGGATTTCTCCCTTAAAAATCTATTTCGTCAAATTTCCAACTGGAATAAATTGTTTTCTTCTGAATCTTCATACTCTCCTCGGACATCAATAGCTAGAGGTCTCGCTATATTCCTTGCATACAGCTACGTAAGGCTGGAGAATTCCCAGGACATTTTCTTTAGAACTGACGGAAGTCGGAACTATAAAAAAAGATAAGATAGAACCGATAAAAAAAGCTTTAAATAGGAATTAAATCATCTTCAAATTTCTTCTCTCATGGATTTCTCCCTTAAAAATCTACTTCGTCAAATTTCCAACTGGAATAAATTGTTTTCTTCTCAATCTACATACTCTCCTTGGACATCAATAGCTAGAGGTCTCGCTATATTCCTTGCATACAGCTACGTAAGGCTGGAGAATTCCCAGGACATTTTCTTTAGAACTGCCGGAAGTCGGAACTATACCTGATGAATAACTTATGCCCGCCTCCCAATTCGCTATTGATCATAAAGAATAAAGGCTGCGAGCCAAGTGGGGCAAAAAGGCCAGGTCTTCCTGTCGGCATGGGGTCTGCATCGCATAAATCTATCTAGTCCCGATAGGCTGGGAACTCCCCTTAAATCTCATTCGGGGGGGGGGTATTTTGGGAAATAGTAAGAGCCAAAAGTGGCCATGTGGTGCGTTATATCCCGTAGGAACGCTTACGATTCCTCAAGCCTCTTACTATCTATGAATGCGTATCAGCAATATGATGTTGCGGCTGGCAAGAATCGAGAAATATTGTTTATTATGTAACTTATGAGCTTTAACTTTACTTGTACTCCATTGAAACTTTTATCGATTGTAATAAAAGGATACCGTGTTATTTTTAACGAAAAACTTAAAAATAAATACATTCCTAGACAATTTCCTCATTAGATTATCATATTCCTAGTAAACGTGTAAATCTGGAAAATCAAAACTAAATATAATTGTATACATTCTACATTTTGAAGCAATGACGATCTTTTTCTTTATTTCGCTGCAATGCAAAAAGTGATCGATGATTTGATGAAGCTTGTTGGGAGTTCGGACTAGTTGGGAAACCATAGTTGCAATAATCTCTGAATTTTCTCGGGTTTTCTTCCGCGTCAATGAGCTTTTGCAACACAGTTATTATAACGTAACAAATAATTATTTTCATAAATCATTTATCATTATAATTGTACTTTTTATTTCGAAGCGACCTTTTTCCTCTAAAATTCGTCAAATGTATACCGAAGAGGCTGGCAGAGTAGCCAGCGAAGCTGTTGTCCACTAGCCAACTGATGTGGAAGAAAACCCGATAAAAAATGCACCACCGATTAAACATCACCTCGGAAACTGTGGTCCAAAATATTTTTAATGTAGTAAACAGTACGGAAAAAACCGAAGTATTTATCACGCGTTATTTGAGAGCCAATGTTTCCCTGGTTTGAGGATAGTAGCGGGAACCTGACGTCAGAAATCTCTCGTCTTCTTTTGCGGTGGACTGGAATAGGAGAAGAGGGAGATTCGTTCCCTACAACTCACTCCAGCGTATATTTATCTTAGTTAATGTTTGCAACATATTGTGGAAGATGAATGCTGTAGACCTTGTAGTATTCCCTAGATTGGGTTACAAAGTTCATGAAGTTGACGAAACGGCTAATTTTACGGTGCGCGAAGTCATTTATTGCACTGTGGAGTCTACACTTTTGACTTTTTCGTAAAGCAAAAAATAAATTGGAATTCAGAATAAAATTTTATTTAAAATCACGTATTATATATTATTTTAGCATGAATATAACTGTCCAGATATATGCAAAGTACAGTGGCACATCATTTTGACGCCGACAGAAGTAGCGGGAACCAGACGTAAGAAATCTCCCTTCTTCTTTTGCGCTGGACTGGAGTTGAGAGAGATTCGTCCCTTAAGATTCTCTCGTCCGTCTTTTGCCATCCACTCACAACTATTCATTTTTCTCTCCCTTCTCATCCCATCTTGACGAATTCCTTCAGCACAAGTCCTCCATCTTCATCTCCAGGTGAGAGTTTTTGAGTTCTGTCTCCCGACGCTAGGGGCGCCCGGGAGGGTGAAGGATTACGGCCTTGACGCTCGCATTTTTGTCGGAGTGCGGTGGTTAGGAGATATATACCGGGGTACATACGCAATGAAGAGTCAATATACGCAATTTATTCGTCACACAGCGCGTATATTATGCTGAATAACTACCGTATTTATTCGTGTAAGCCGCGCCCTCATCTATCCATATTTGCGCCGGCTCGTGAGGAAAAAAAACGTCCTAGCTTATTGCTTGCGGTTTAATATATGAACTCGTGATTCGTTGCTACATCAATTAAAAGTTTCCATGATTAATAAGGTTAAATAATGTTAGAAATGTAATTCCTACGAAGGTTTCCTAGCTCTAATGCTTTGAAGAACTAAACTAAAAGAATTTGAAGGAAAATGGTACGCGGCTTACATTATAATTTGGAGGGTTCTTGTAAGCCGCGCACCCCCATTTTTTCACCGACATTACCGGATAAAGGTGCGCGGCTTCTACGGGTAAATACGGTATTATGACGAATTTTTTATCATTAAACTTGCAGTCCTTATCACGACGCGATTTTTTTCAATAACATTTGTTTAATACGGGCTAAAAATCGTACGGAAATCGTTACAAAGATATCAAGCGAATTAGGCTGGGAGCCACTGGAGACTCGGAGGCTGCGCGCTTGGCTTAGATTGCTTGAACAATTGAGAATTGATAGATATCTTTGAGAGCGACACGGAGATCATCATATTACGGCCCCACTATATTTACAGGTCTGAAAGAAGCGATAAATTAAGAGATATATTTTGCCAAACGGATTAATATGGGAATTCGTATTTTACCTTCCGTTTGAAGGAATTTAATAAATAATAAATTCCGTTTGAGCATTTGGTTCTATATGCAAAACTTCTAACGTGCTAACGTGCGCAATTCCGTGCCCCGTGTAAAACGGCATTTAGTTATGACATTCTACTACATAGAATGTTGTTTGTCATTCTATGACCTGGAAAATTATATAGAATGACGAAACCATGATCGGTAGTGGATTTTTACATTTAAATGTGGAAATTTATCATTCGTGGTTTCCGTAACAGATAAATAAATCCATACTCATTTAAATATATTTCTGGCGGCATGATGACCCGTCTCGCCTTTAACCGATGGAACCAGCGTTCCAATATCGTTGATAATTCTCATCGATTTTTGTCGGCATTATTGATGAAATCCAGATCTCTCTTTCCTTTAGGGTGTATCCGAGCGTATTTCCCGTATTCTCCCGCCAGAAATGCCCAAATGAATGGAACAATTGCTCATCAGCATGACTGTAATGAACGAAAATCCTTTCTCTTGTTCAGCGAAATTTTGTGCGCACATGGCTAACCAATCATTGGCTGTTGTGGTCATTCTACTGCAGAAAGGCTTTTATCGGTGGAACCGTAAAGGTATTTTTTGTACTTCATTGGCTACTCTCCCAGACTTATAGTTAGTGCTGAAAAATTCTTTTCTTATTGTCCTATTCAATTAAATTTCTTCAGCACATTTTTGGTCCTATTATGCTTAAACTGCGGATAAGGGGCTATAAATTATCTTCAGCGTATTAATTGGCAGCATTTCTTTGAAAATGGTAGTGTTAGCTCTATTCCTTTTTATTTCTCAGACCAATACAGCTGATAATGATTTTAAGGAAGGCGCAGTGGGCTGAAGTTATTCGCTGGCTTAGGATTTGGTCTTTTCGGCAGATATTTCAGAGAATCGCATTGTTATTTTGTATTCATTACATTGTTAATTTAGGACACTGACAGTTATGTAATTGTTTCGTTTTTGTTTTTTTTTTTCAAAATAATCATGGATTCTTGATTCCAAATAAAATTTTCAAAATAATTTTAAAATTTCATGGTAGAATTTTTAGTCATAAAAATGTTATCCTTATCAACTCATTTGATAAATTTTCGTGTGAATCAATTTTCAACTATATTTTTCTTAATTCGCCTGTCTTAATAATTACGGAGGTGTGCTCATTCGCTGATTATGTATATTAAATATCTTTATCGTGTTTTAATTATTCTTTGTGCGTAAGTATTTCAATATTTTCCGAATGAGATTGCGCGACATCGCTTATTAAAACGTCCACTTAGGTCATTGTAATTTATAAATGCCTTTGTGCGAGCGACCCTTCATTAAATATTTCCAATAATAGCTTACCACCGTGCTTCCAAAACGATATCAACGTACTCGCCACATATGGACGTAATTATCGTTTATTTTCAGTAGAGACTTGAAGTTAGAAATTGTCCCGTAATTGTTTTGATGCAACGCCTTGGAAAAGTCAGTAAATGCAAAATTATATGCGTTTCGGTGTTTTCATCATGACATCAGAGGAGCTAACCCTGTCTTAGTGATATTATCAAATATTAAATCAAATTTTAATAAAAAAAAACGGGATTTCCATTTCACCGAAGGAATTCATTTATGTTTTGTATTAAACTCTGGTAGTGTACAGGTCGCATTCTAAATATTAAGTGCTATGTGGAATCGTACGCACGCTGATATATTCTTCTCGTCGTCACTTCTTGACTTTGGCCGCAAACACTTTCTTCAATAAGAAGCGATATAATATTTAATTTTTGATGCATTTTTCTACTAATAGTCATATTTAATCAATTCGTTTAATTATCTTGATCGCAGAATGTGAACGTAATCATGCTTGTGGAACTGTGTTCAAAACCATTGGCATTCAAATGGGTATTCATCTAGAATTTACTGTCTAATTTTCCGGTTTCACCTTTTCTAGTTTTGAAATAACATAGTTTAAAACTTCGTTAAGTGTAGTGTAATTTGCAAACTCAATTGTGCGTGTTCTTCTAGTACACCTATTTTTTATCACGGTTACTGCTGCCTCATTTTTTACGGTGTAGTTCATGGATCTCCAAGGGTAAGAAGGTTTTCCATTCCTGACCGATGCTCAATTTTGAGAGTCCCTACATCATGTTTGTGCTCATTGATAAAAACAAGCGTTATTACCTACTGCTTTCTCTGTTGTACAATATGTGCATGATCAAGGAGATTCTTCTGCAGCTATGATATTTAAACTAATACTGCGTTCAAATTCGTCCTTAATATTGCTCATAAATGGTTGTTTTCCCCTTTGGTATCTTTCCATGTTAATGAACAATATTAATAAAAACTGTTTCTCATTTGGATAGTGATAATAATTATCTCGATATTTTATTTATTTATTTATTTATTTATTTCACACACTACCGAAAACGGCACTGTTCGGCTGTACATCGGGGTTGATAACATTTAACAATTAAGCGTTCATAAACATCCATTCCCGGGATAAGGGTAACTTACCCAGGTGGCACTCGAACCCGCTAAATTTGGTTTGGCAGGCGAGGACTTTACCCCGGTAGATATAGAAAAACGTCAGAAAAACTTATGGAATCATTACGAAATTATCCCGTTCGGTATATTTCGGGTGTCCTATGTGAAACCTTGGAGAATATTAGAGAAAGAAAAGTGGACGGAAAAAAGGAGGAACGATGAAGTGCTGGACATGGTGGGTTAGGATAGGCAGCTTGTAGTCGAGATACGGAGGATACAGAAGGTATGGATGGAACGAGTGCTGAGCGGGGAGGTGAAGTTGAAAATGGCTTAGGATGTTGGGTAAACGAGGGAGATGAAGGCAGACACTTGGATTTTTAGATAGAATGAAAGGACCTTATTGTGAATTAAAAACGGACGTCCATGAAAGGAGGGCAGACTACCAGAACGCCTCTTAAATACTCCCTGGAAATCTACCTTAATCGGTAGAATACTTTAAAAGTCGATGCAACCAGATCATATTCCATGGGTTGTAACACAAGAATCGTGAATCGTATAGAAGAAGAACGAGAACCGCGTCCTGAGAATCCTACCAGTGATATACGAGATGGCGCTCCCCTCAGGTCATGATAAAGAATTTCCAAAAGGTAATTTGAACCCTGTGGGTCTTTCGTTCGGAAAAGTGTGTGTTTCATACTCTGTCGCTTTGTGTACCCGCAAAAGTCACTCACGACCGAAGCCTTCGCTACGTAGCAACGCCATCCATCGGATTTTGAAGCGGATTACGTGTAGAGGAATGGTTATGTTCAGGTAGAAGCTTAAACCTTGACGTTGCGGGATGTTAAAAGCCGGTTCCATCAAAGGCACTGTCGAATATCATACTGGATTATGGGTAAAAAGTTGTGATGGACTAAGCCTTGGCTTCCCTCGGAGTTGAAAGATATTTTCGATTCACCATGCGTAGAAGAGGAGCAAGAATATATTCACCTGATTTTTACTTGAAAGGGGCCGTTCAGAAGAATTTTCGGGGTGGATTACTAAAGCTTTTGATGATGATTGAGATGACGAAGCACATGGTTGTAGTTAATCCACCGGTTAACGCGCCATATTCACTCTCACGATTGGCCGCGCTTCAGAATTGTCGTGCAAACGTGTGTTTTCAGTCCTGCCGTTAATATGGAGCAATTTTCTGATGAAAAGGGCTACTTTAGGTGCTACCGCTGTTATTTCTTATTATTTAACACTGAAATGACTGACTACGTCGTAAACAATCTTAGTTCATATTTAGATCGTGTTTATCTTCGTGTATGATTCTCTTGAAGAAAAAACCATGTAATTATATTTCTAGCACATCATTATTGACCTACTACTTTTATACTGTGACTGTAACTACTACAGATATTTTCAATGTCATCTAACATGGCATTATGAATAATTAAACTGATGAAATGCATCGTCTTCTGATATGGTATTTGGAGGAGGCCACCGACAGCTGAGGTCAATTGCGTATTGAGGTAAGGGTATATAAGGAAGCGTGGAGAGAAACCTGGCGTCGGCATTAGCCTGTTCTTAACGAAAGGCGCCAAGGGGACCACGGTTTAACGTCCCATCCGAAGGACGGAGTATTGCCCTTGAAATGTCCTCCACGCAACATTCAATCAGGGACCGGGAGTCTCTGAAAACTCTCTGCCACCGCCAGGACTTGAACCCGAGCCCACAGGGAAGGAAAGCAACACTCTAACCACCCCACCAACCCGACCCCCCGTAGCAATTTTACCGCAAATGTGACTTGTATTCCTGTCGTTATACGGGGCTATTTTCTGATGAAAAGGGCTAATTAAGTTGCTATAGCTGTTAAACACTGAAATTACGCTTTAAATTATATCAGTCCATATATAGGTCCTGTTTACCTCCACTTCTGATAAACGTGACATCTTGTGGACAATACCTCTTATTTCTCTTTATTTTTTATCACTAACACACGATTTTTCTGCTGTGAATGTCCTATTTCAGGGATTTACAAAGTCATCTATTATTGCATCATTAATAATTATGCTGGTGAAATGCGTCATCTTCTGTGTGACTCGTCAAACTCTCTTCGATGTCATATAACCGCTGACGAATTCGGTGGATAATTGATATCTGTATCGGGAATGCTGCCTCTTATATTTGACAGCTGAATACCTGGCGTGATAGGTATTCAATATAAACGCCACCAAATGGAGAGCTCAGTAACAATATTATGCGGTAGTTTACCGCGGGCTCGCCCGCCAAAGGCAAAAATCTGACTCATGCAAATGGTTTCAAGGAATCCTTCATTTTCAATCCTTTACTTACTCATTGAATATGGGTAGGGCTCATTGATTTTCGCGAATATAAGTTCTCGTGATTTCATGTTTTTGCATTTATAGACGATCATCAGTATTCGTCGCATTATTTACGATTTTGGTTGGTGGACAAATAGTATTACGATGAAAAATTTCTCGGGATTCCCAGCGGGTGTGGTATTGGGTTAATTCTCCCGTTTCAATGGCTGAGTCTGCCATCGTCTTCAGGGGTTTATTCTTAATGGTACTTTTTACGGTACGTATTTATTTATTCATATCCCTGGTTGCCGTTATTGTTATGTGCGGATGTAGCGATTAATTATGGCATTCTAATCACTGCTCGGTTGGAAGCCTTTATCTTTGTTTAAGCTCTTCTCCTCAAAGAGGTAATTTGCCTTGAGTATGTCCGCTCTCCGCATGACAACCTGAATATTTTTTCAAGCCATCTCTAGAGTAATCAGTATAATTATGCAATCGTTATAAGCAAATAATTGTTATAGGTACGGGGGTCAATCGGGGGTTTTCAATGAGTATGTGTATCATATGTGATACATGCACATTTAATATAAGAGTTGTTTATGAGCATAATGTATCATATAGGTCATACATTCAAATTTTCCTTAAAAATTAAAAACAATTGCAGAAAAAGTAAATATAACGTAGTAATGGAAGCGTTTCTGGATATACGAGAAATATTCGTAAAGTAAGGGCCGTATGGTCACAGGAAAAAAATATACTCATATTAAACACATTTTATTGGCACTTTGGCACTTGGATACAAGCCTACGTAACTTCTCTACGAAACCGGTGGTCACTTATAGGAATTTTTTCGTACCGCTACACCAGCTTTTTTAACCCCTCTGCATAGAAGCTCGCCGCCTGAGAATCGAATCAATTGACTACACCGTTCTTGAGTTCCTCTTCGGTTTCGAAACTTTGTTCACCGAGCCACTGTTTCAAGTGCAAAAAGAGGAAGTAGCATTTACTTTTAGTTACTTTTTTTCTTAGTTTACTTACTTAACGTTTCGAAACCGAAGAGGCCCGCTTACTTTTCTATGAATATAGTAGAAACCACGTTCTAGTAAAAGCGTATTTTTAATTCAAATCTGGGCTTGATCAACATTATTTTTCATGTTTTTTTCTAAATAATTTGACGCTTTGATGCCTTGGAAGACATTCTCATGATTCAGCTCCAAATCCTATTTGTTTACATCGCACCGAATCGGTTTGATCTCCTTTCCTTCTCACTCCTGTGTGTCTCGACGACAGTTCCCTTTTAGCGAGGCGACGTCACAGAGCGGCCCACGCAGCCAATGAAGGGAATGAGGAGATGGAAGGGAGATGGAGAGGTCGAGGGAGATGATATGAAAAGTCCCTCTGACGCCGCAACTCTAGAACCGAAGCAGGAAACCCACCGTTTCCATGCCTCCAAGGCGGGAACATGAGAGAGGAGAGGAACCAACGCGTTGTGACGTATATTAACCGGGTAACGCCTGAATTAAAAATTTCATTCGAACTTTTTCGTAATATTCAATGTTAAAGTAAATTAAAGTCTGGTGCTTTAGCACAAATAGTCTTGAAGATATAGACTGGCACCGTGTCCTACCGCTAGGCCCTTAAGGGGCCCAAAAATCGAATTTAATATTTCGAATTTAACATTTTTATGCCAAAAACGATAAATATTTTCTATTTTTCGCAAAAATAGAGATTCATTTGCATCCAAAATTAATGAAAAATGTCAAATTTTGCTTAAAAAAAATAACTTTTCAGAAAAACGTAGTTATAAATATGCTTGTCAGTTTAAAACCCTCAAAATCCCGAACAAATGACAATAAATAACAAAAAAGGTTCGTTTAATATTGCACTACAAGCTGGTACCATATGGTACCGCTAGGCGTTTACGGGTCAATAGGACGTATCACCCTCTCTCTCATTTTTTTCACGGTGAACTGCTAGTTTAGTTTTCAGCGTGGTGCCGAAACAGTTAACCTTTCTAACCCAAAGCTGCTTACTAGAGAAATTAAATTTTAAGACTTCTGATTAAAAATATGTGAAATTTTTCAGTCGTGATTATTGTGGCAGCTACGTATTCCGCCATTAAACTTTACCGCACAAAATAACACGTATCTTAAATATTTCCGGAATTATACTAAAAATGTTTACATTTTTATGTTAATTTGGATTAAACTGAATTGAACTGCTCTACCTGAGCAAGATTTTAACATTTAAGTATGAAGGATTTGATACTTTCCAGGCGAATGGTTGCTGTGAATCTCTCTCGAGCTCACCACCGGGCTAGACACTCCATTTCTGCCGACGCGTCGCGACGTTTCGATGGAATACTTTGTCATCGCCCTCGGGGCTGTTATATGCCTGTTATTCAGGTCGCAGGATTATATACAATGTTGTTTTGGGAAGCGGGAGAGTCTTTCTCCAACTAAGAATAGATCCCTGACCATACATTCTTAAGGTTTAATGAACAGTAGTAATAAATTCTCAACTATATGTGAAGTTCAGGAAGATCATGAGCATTGGTGGATGAACTCTTTGAATATACCTTCCATGTAGCGTAGGTAAATGGATCTACTCAATGTGACTGTCAAATATGCTTTCGTTGGTATGAAATTGACAAAACGAGGAAATATTTTTGATAAATTTGTAACTTTTAAGAGGTACTTCTCTAGATAAAATAGGGCAAATCCAATTCTCTTTTGGGACTAATGTATTAACTAAGGAGTAAAAATAACCCAGAGTAAAACTAAAAAATCATAAATATTCACACTTTTGCCATTTTCCCGGGTTTATTGGTAAATAATCTTTAGGAGGACGGCCTATTCCTAATCTACCTGTCTTTTTCGCGACGAACATAAGTTAGGTAATCGAGGAAGGGGTAGGAAGAGAATAATATTTATTGATAGTATGAAAAGGAATAGGTCTTATTTTGAATTGAAGAGAGATATCCAATCGGGACAGGCTGAACTTATTCGCAAAACTCTCTATGTAAACTACCTTAACCGATATAATCCTTTTATTATTATGTATTTAACCCAGCAGCCCTCTCAGCAACGGAAGTCGGAGTTCACGGGAGTGGTTATAAACGCCTTCTGACGTCTCTCGCTCTAGAATCGAAAAGGAAAAGCCACTTATTCCATGCCTTCGGGGTTACAGCGTGAGAGAAGAGAGAAAGGCAAACGTATGAATCACACGTCAGGCACCGCCCCCAACAAGTGGTGTGAACCAATTTCCAAGTGGGTAGGGCATTATAAATGAATGTGGCATATGGTCATATCCTATCCTAACGTAATATGCGGAAGATCACCCATAGCATTTTTCTGCCCATTTTTAAGTTGATGACATACTTGAATATGCTACCATTAATTACAGCTCTTTCGGCAGAGCGGCAAAATGTTTTACTCATGCAATACATATTCTATTTAATGATATTTAAAATAAGCACCTCCAACTGAAAATAGTTACCCAGTACATCGCGCGCATAATGCTGAAAGTTATGTGATGTTTTACTGCAGTGGCGACTACTCGCGATACCTACATCTGCTGAAGAGACTACTAGCCCCGGGACACCTTCACACTCCATTTTGCCTTATAGTTAAAGTTCATAACATATGCTAATAACCGAGGAGGAATTTAACTCTCAGCATTATCCACGCAATGATCTAGGTAAATATAATGAATTGGAGTTGTTTTATTTTATCATTCAATAGAATATTTACTGCACTTGTAGAAAAATGTAGCCCATAAGATGCTGAAGATTCTCGTAGAAGAAATGGAAGTAATCTCATTTCTACCATTAAAATTAATCATCTGAATATAGATTGAATATTTCATGCCCCTTGTGAATCTGGGTATTAATAATATCGTCGAGGAATTTGAGCTAATACCAAAGAAGTGTTGAGAGAATGAGGCTTAATTTACTCCATTTAAGTAGTTGATAGAATGTATGGTATTTTCTGCATTGAAGAGTATTTTTAAATGATTTAGGGTTGTTATTTCGGTCATTTAAGTGATAATCTTGCGTTTTCATACTTTAAACGTGTGAGCAGTATACTTACTGATTTTAGTAGGAAGGCGAGGAGAAGGAATGGCTGGATATAAAGCTCCTTTTGATGCTGCACACTCTGGAGTCAAAAAGGGAAACCTACAGATTCCATACCACCATATCTGAAAAATGCGGGATTCAGACCCGCAACCGTTGGGTTTGTAGGCAAGAACGTTAAACCCCTGCACCGTCATCGCTGCCAAAAATAGAATCAGTTTATAGAATGTGTGGTATTTTCTGCGCTGAAAAGTATTTTTAAATGATTTAGGGCTGGTCTATCGTTCATTTAAGTGATAATCTTGCGTTTTCATACTTTAAACGTGTGAGCAGTACACTTACTGATTTTAGTATGAATGCGAGGTGAAGGAATGGCTGGATATAAAGCTCCTTTTGATGCCGCACACGCTGGAGTCAAAGAGGGAAACCTACTGATTCCATGCCTCCAGGGCTGGAAGATGAGAGAGCGTAAAGACAAACGCGTGGATCGCGCGCGTCAGGCACCACCCCCCACGCGGCAGTATAACCTCCCCCGGCCTGAGGGCATCCCTCAACCGTCGACGATCCTTTTAACAACCCCCTGCTCCGGATTTGGAGGGCGGGGTGAGGGCCATGGAGGTGGTGGGGTGTGCGGTAGCGTGGTGGGAGGCACTTTATTCCCGGCTACCTGACTCCGGTCCCCCGGGAGCTCATCACGACACCGCGCAAACCTCCGACCGCTATGGGGGTACGATTGCTCCGATTCTCCGCGTTAGTTCCTCCTACGCCCGTTGAGTCAACGTGTCTCTGTCAGTTCTCTCGCTTCCTCGTTTCTCTTCTCCTTCTGCCTCCTCTTCAACCGAAATCCCTAAGGATCCACGATAAACTGATGCCTCTAAAGTATCAGAGTTTAAATTTTGGGCACATATATGTTTGGCCTGACGTAGAACGAGGGCTGTAATAGATGAAAGGAGGCCGTACCCTATTCCACTTATGAAGCTTATTTCCTTTTACATCTCCCATTTTTAAGTTTGTATATTACATGAGAGATAATCAGATACATAATTTCTGTGATATGCCGTGAAACCTCTCACTTACGGTCATGGCTAATTTATTTTCAAAATACCTTAATGCTTATTTAGACTAATCTATGGTACAGTAATCGATAGCAGTTAGAGGTGATAATTAATAATTATTTATGCTTGTCAAACTGTCGCATAAACCCTCGGGGCAGGCTAAAATCTTCGTGCTGGAAAATTAGATACGATTCATTGCTTTATTAAAAACGCTGATTAGTAGTGGTAAATAAATGACAGTTTTAAAATTGCTACTGTTTCTTAGAAAGTATATTTCTAGCCTTTATATCTTTTCCCTATAGAATATAGGTAGTTTGCTCCCATAGAAAAGTTGCTCAAAGGTTTGAAATTTTGACCGTTTTAAAACTCTGGTATTCCATTCAGTTCCCTGCAAAAAATATGCGACCTCATTCCCCTATTATCTGATTTTGTATTTCCATCGTCGTATAAATTGTTATTTTTAATTTAATCGGGCCTTGATTTTAACTATCCATCAGCGTATTAAATACATTTGGCTTCGGATATTAAATGAAGATTCATGAATTAAAAATTCACCGATTTTTTGCTTGGAACTTTATATTTTGAAAGCACGACAACCACAAGAGAATCTGGAAGAAAAGTTATCTTTTAAATCTCTCTTTTTTGAAAATATTTTGAAAGCACGACAACCACAAGAGAATCTGGAAGAAAAGTTATCTTTTAAATCTCTCTTTTACCGTGGTGAACCTTCTATGGCTCTAAGGACACTACATATCTCACGTCGCATCGAGAATGGATATCAACAATTTTTGACGCAAACATTATATTATTAGTAAACTTTATTTGCATAGAAGTGGTTTCTTTGGAGCCCTAATTTTTCCTTGCTATTTGAAAAACGATACACTTCATTGAGTATTTATAACATAAATCGTTCCCAATTTTAGCTTGGCAGACTTTTTGAATTCAATTTTTTCTGAGACTTAGCCATATAAGCTTTATAAAATTTCCAAATACTTAATGAGAGCTAATTTAATTTATTGCGTTTATACGTACACACGTTTTGGTATATATATATTGGTAAGACTAATTAAATGATTAAATTAAGTACGATACAATAATACGGTCGTCTCAATGTAGAAGGCCTAAGTGCCTAAATTCACTCTGTAATTTTCCTTGTATAGCGTAGAGGTGTTGTGCTGTTGGCATATCAGACCTGGTTTGGTTGCAGGTCAATTCAAATGATCTTTTCTTGGTAAAAGTAGATCCTTGTTGCGCACATGAATTTGCTTGTAATGTTTTGGCTATCAAGAGTGATAAGAGTAACTTCTTTTATAAAAACTATTTTCAAGATGAGTGATCATACAAATGATGACACTACATAGAGTTAAATTGGAAAAATTAATAATTATTCGAATGGTCAATAAAGCAACGTTAGGAAGTAAGCAATTTCTAGTTCTCTTGTGTCATTAAGCATAGGGTATGTTATTAGTTTTAATTCTCCTGTGAATGAATTTCAGTTGTAAATGCTTAACAGAGTTCGTATTTAACGGCATATTTCTTGTGCCTGTTTTTCTCAAAAATGTTTTGAAAATTGAATTGTGATAAACATTCTTAATTCCGTGGCTAAACTCATTGTAATCCCCTGAGGATTATCCAGTGTATCCTGAAATCGATTGTATGTGTTTATTATTACTACGAGATATAGGGAAATAAATTCTCACCCCTGGGATTAAAACTAAGTTACTCTCGATTCCGTTACAACCTGCCAATTAAATTCTAATGTTTTCAGTTGAATGAATTTTTACAATAAGACCAAATTGCCATGATGTAGTAGCCATTGGAATTTTTAAAAACTGGCGAAAAAAATTGTAATAAACATTATTTTATTATATATCAACAAAACTCAGCACTTGCCAGTTTTGGCAATGTTTTTACCTGAACCCCTTTTTCTCTTTCAAAAATATGTTTCCCATTGAATTCCATTTCTGTATTCATTCCAATTTGTTTCCATTATATTTAATTTTCCATATTTTCCCTGTAATCATGTATTTAAATTTGAATGAGGATCTGAAATTTTATTTATTAACTCTGTATAAGAATTATTTTATCATCGACGATAGAAATGTCGATGTGTATTAAAAGTGCTTAATTTTCCTCATAGATTATTCATCCACTGTTACATACAGTCGACATAATGTGTAATTACTGGAATTTAATGTCCAAGTTGAACCTTTCATTGCATTAAATGATTCTTTGAATTTTAATACATAAAGATATGTTTTGCTGACAGCTGTCATGAAATATTCACAAATTTTACCCTTCCCACTATGTCATTGAGATTTAACAAACGACATCTAATTTTAGTTTAACGAATGTGCTTTCTGACAGCTGGCTAAATGGAATTGTTATTAGTTTATCTTGATGTTTGGTCGGTAAAAGTATTTAGTACTTCGCCAACTTTACGACATATATACTTGTCATCCTCAGGAATTATAAAACTCGTTGATAAAAGAAACAATCACTATGTAATTCACATAGCATTACACCAATTTGGTATAATGAGAGGGTGATTCAAATGAAATTCTTAAATAGGAAGTATGTTTTTATCGTGGCAATCAAGTGTGATGAAGACATATTTTCTTTTTATAAATACGTATTCTTAGATGAGTGGTCACACAAATAATAGCATTTCAGAGGGTAAAATGGAGGATTACACAAGTTGAAAATCATTTTAATGGCCATTTTATCAACTCCAGAATCCAAACTATTTCCAATTGAATACCCCTATAATATCATCAAAATTGTTGTGCATTTTTAGCTTTATTTATGAAGATCCTTAAGATAAACTGAGTCTATCAAATCGTAGTTGTCGTTATTCTTTCCTAGCTGGCCTAGGGTATTCATCCCCAGCCCTCCTCCGGCCTCAGATCAAGCGTCGCGTCGGACCTCTCCCCGTTTAAGCCCCTTCCTCAGGCAAATCTTTCGCCTCATTTCAACCAATCAGTGCGTCGCTTTTCTCCCACAAAAGGGTTGAAGTGGACCGATGAAGTTCCTCTCCACCATACTCCCTCGATCCTGAATACGTCTAATCCCAGCGCATAGCTCCCCCCTTCCCTCTGCCTCATCTCCTGGGTCCTGCTCCCCTCATTAATCGCCATACGCTGTTTCACCCTTCGCTCAATACACATCGTGTGTATCATAACCGCCTTTAAAAATTTTTAAGGATTATTTTTAAGTTGGGAAAATTATTTAAATAAATAAAAGATCGTAGCATTTTACCACAAGAATTTTTAATGCGTTCAACGCGTTTCGGCTCACTGAGCCATCATCTGGTACACTGACGCCGGAGGAGGGCTGGGGATGAATACCCTAGGGTAGCTAGGAAAGAATAACGACAACTACGATTTAATACACTCAGTTTACCTTTAGGCTCTTCGCAGCATAAATAAAGCTAAAAATACACAATATCTTTGATGATATTATAGGATTATTCGATTGGTAAATAGTTTGGATTCTGGAGTTGATAAAATGGCCATTAGAATGATTTTCAACTTGTGTAATCCTCCATTTTACCCTTTCTACCCAGTGGCTCAGTGAGCCAAAACGCACTGTACGCATTAAAAATTCTTGTGGAAAAGTGCTATGATATTTTATTTATTTAAATATGTCTAACTTCCACCAATTGAAGCCTGAATCTGTTGAACTTATTGGGAAAATTATTTTGAAAATAGACAATATACTTCTTCCTTAAAACTTTCGCGGGTACTCGTCATGTTGAATAAAACTTTTGGGCTATGTCGTCGCGTCAATTTTTGGGTGGCCCCAACGTTTCCCGACCGATGATGGTCGCTTTCTCAAGGGAATCTGAAGAAGTTGGAATGTAAATTCATATATATATAGGTATCCATATCAGGGGTTGGGAGGAGGGAAGCGGGAGGTTGGAGGAGTAGGTAGTTGATTGTTTTTTCTGATTACAGGTTGCCAAGTACGGCTTGTTTTAAGGCCGGTGTACCTGTTGAAATTGTTTTTCTCCTCTTTAGATATTTCTATGGCTTCTCTGGCAAGTCTCTGTTTAAAAAATTTTACTTTGGCAAGGATTTTGTTTCCTTGACGTCGATTGTGTGTCCAAGCGCTGCGCGTTCGGCTACCGCGGACTTCGTCGACTGCCCCAGTCGAATTGCTCTTTGGTGTTCCTCTAGACTCGTTTTGACCGATCTGCCTGTTTCGCCGATGTAGTTCTTCCCACAGGTCTGCCAAGGAATTCGGTAGACTACTTCGCCTTGTAGTGGAGTTCTATTCTTGACGGTTTTTAAGAGATGTTCTATCTGCACGTGAGGAGAGGAGATTGTCCTTATTTGGAATTTTCGTAGGAGATTTCCTATTTTGTCAATCGTCCCCTTTATGTATGGCAGGTATATATAATATAGACAGTATACGAAGATTATTCTCTTTTCGAGGTCGAAGACTTCACCTGTCCTATGTAAGCAAATCGGAGTCATCCCCTGCCCTTATCCCCGTCCACCTGTCCGACGATTGTTTCAATGCAACATGAAGTGGCCAACTAAGTAATTTGTCCCGTCTAATTCTCAGAATTTACAGACCTCTCTTTTCTACTAATTTTCCTAGCTCTCCCTCATTACTCAGTCGATCCATTTTATTTATAGCATTCTTAGCCAGCGTTACAATTCGGATTCTTCCATTCGTGGCTTCTTTGCTGCTGCCAAAGCCCAAGCCTCGCTCCCATACTCACTCTCTAACTCGCTCCATCGATCCTAAGGTCACGGATAAATGAGGTATAATTTAGGCTAAACCACAAAACTCAAGAAAATTAAAACGGCAGTAAAAAATAAAACTTTGAAAGCCCATCCATCTCTGTAAACATCGTGTGTATTATCATCGCCTATGAAATTTGTAAAAATGAAATTGAAGTAGGAAACATAATTTTGAAAATAGGAAATCTGCGAAGATTATTCTTTTTTTAATGCCCGAGTTGTCAATAAATTAACACCACTGTTAAAAATAAAATTATTTTATTTGCAAAATTCATATACTACCCTCTGCTACTTCTCTAGATGCTCGCTATTCCGACTTAGACATTTGTGGTAGAGCAATAGCAATTTTCCAATACCTCTGAGTTTTTCTCGGGTTTTCTTCCGGGTCATTTGGCTTGTGGACAACTATTTCCCTAGTATGTGGTATATGCCTCGCTAATATACCGTATGCTTGCTGTGAGGTGCTATATGATTGTCTGTCTCTTGCTTTAATCTTTTTGAGCCACTATGTAGGGGATATCCGCCTCTCGTTTAGAGCAGGGGCTGACGGACGTTTTTTTATACTTTGACGAAGTAAAGCAGCATTCATCTCCTTTTCCTTCTCTACACCAGTTTCGTTTGTGCATGTGACATTCACTGGACATTCCAGTGAAACATGAGCAGTCTATTATTAAATCTCGATTTCTATGCCTTAAACACTGTATATAAACGCGCAGGCTGACCCCTCCTCTCAATCTTATTGCGGTGAGTCGCATCCCATAAACTTTCTCCCCCATAAACTCATGCCATAAATTTAGTCCCTTAATGATAAGACGGGAGTGTGAAACCGATTTGACGCTTAGTAAAGGAAGTTTTCTTATCTTGAGAAGTAAATTAATTTATATTTTGCCTGGATAACGTTTCCGTTTTTTCATAAAATCGTGGTATACTCACAGGAGTACTATTGTAATCAGGTAGTAGTTTCAAATATAAAAAAGAATTATGATTCCTGGTAATTTAACTATATTTATTAAATGATATCTCTTTCGAGAAATTCGAAAGCCAAAGCGTTATCCTCTCTTACCATTTCAGCCTGTCGCTCGCTCAACACCCTCAGGCTTCCCACAATCCCTCACCGCACTAATCGTAGTTAATATTGTTACTGGCGCTACAACAGGGGAATCTAAATTCCGCTCTTCCTAGCTGTAACATCACCAATTGCCTTAGTTTTGGGCGTGTTCGTAGCCACTAGACATTGGATTACTCAATAGGTTGCGTCACTCATTGAGGACCGGCAGCATTTTGTTTTTTTTTTTCAGGCATAATTTACTCATTCAAAAACTTAGGCTGTCATCTTGAAACTTTAATAAATTATTGCACTTAAATAATAATTCATATTTGTGGCACGCAAATAACTCATATGTGTTTCACGAATAACAATTTTCTTTTAGAACAAAATCTGAGACAAAATTTTCATACCTAACATTAAATCAATTTATAATAAAATGTGTGAAATCGATTTGACGCTAATTAAATGAATTTATTTGTTTTCACGAAATATATTTACTTTTAACTTAACTGGCTAACATATGGAATTTAAGAGTGGCATATCATACATTTAGTTTAGTCCCTTGATAATGACACAGGTATGCGTAACCTTAGTACAGGAATTTGTTTAATATTGCGAAACTTATTAATGTCTTACTTACGTCGTTGGAGTTTCGGTTTTAAATAGTGTTCGTAGTATAGGCACTGCTGTAAAATCCCATAAATATTTTCTGCCACAAACTATCCTACTTCTAATTGTAGTCCCTTAATAATAATGTGGTGGTTACCGGTAATTAGCCAGACAAAAGGGCATTTACGTTTTAGGAAAAGATATCCGTGCAACTTTTCAACTCAGCATAATGGAATTTCCTAGATATAAGTAGGGGAAAAAGGCTGATCGAGGCAAAGTGATGCGTCCTCTTGGGGCTTTCGTTGTTAAAAATCTGCATTATATTACTGGTTAGTTAGCTGCCTATTATTCTCGATGGGTAGTGCATCAAAATCTTTGATTTTTCCATATGGTTAGGACAGTATTAAAACATGTATGAATTTGGATAGTATTTTCTGTGACACGTTTATTATAACTGGAGTTTTTGAGTTGGTTGTTCTAAAATCTAGGGTTGCTTATTAATCTTTTTCTTACTCCGCTGGGTGAATGGATTGTTGGGGAAAATAGTCGGTTAGTATCCAAAATTTAGATAAAGGAGTGCCATAGTTAGTAGTCTTATTAGTGTATGGATCATTATGCTCCGTGGAATTAGGATCCATGATCTCTTTCCTACATAATTTGCATACTCTTCTCAAATTAAACAACTGGAATTGCAGAGTTCTTATTTTTTGGCAGTTCTACTTCATTTTTATTTTCTCTAGTTTCATTAATATCTCTAGTGGCCATAAAGTATTTGGGTCAGGCAATAACAGCCGGAGAAGCGATTAAAATATAAGAGAAGAGTAGAGTTTCAGTAATAGAGAAGATAAGAGTTTTAGTAGTGAGATAGGCACTTATAAATTGCTCACTTTCCATCATACATAATTCATCTGGACATCATGACGTGTAATCACACCAATTTAATGCCCGCGCTGAAAATTTCATTCCGTTTGAAGTTACCTTGAATTTTCTCCGGAAGAATTAGCCATAAGCTCACCCTACGGGAGTGATAAACATTCACAAGTTTTCCCTTTCCATTCTGACAGTGGAATTTACCGGGCGGACTTTAATTATCCTGCGAGATGGGCAACGTGTGATTGGCTGGCGGGTAATTCTGCGTCGGTTTCCAGGGTCGACCGAACCCACACGGTCAATTCCCTCTGCCTTCTCCCACACAGCCCTTGATGCCACTATATCTCTCTCCTTCTACTGACCAATGGATCTTCCCCTACCTTTTTATCCCTTGAAATGACCTAGGGTTTTATTTATCTCCGAAATATCTTATTTATCTTAAATATCTTACATACTATCGTATTTACCTTGTCCTACGTTACGCTAGAAAGTATCTTGCCGTTGTGTAGATTGTAGATGAACTTCACTTTCAGCAGAAAAACAACCGAACGCTTTACTCAACCATTTTTCTTTTCCTTACTGAGGAGAGAAGGTCTAATGTTACGTAAGCAGTGCTGTAACAGCTCTCTCCTACCTGTCAGCGAAAGGGAGGAAACTCGTCGTTCATGCGATTTCCATCAGCACCTCCGTTACCAACCAATATGCAGTCCCACTTACTTGGTAAATCAGACCTGTCTTCTTGTGCCGATTTTGGGATAAATAGGAAAAAATACATTGTACTGCAAATCACTTCACAGGCCTTTCTTGATAATCAGGGCTGGTGTAGCATAACTCAAAGATAAAATCCACTTCCCCTCGTAGCAGCTTCCCCAATTCAGTTTTGCTCTCAATGACTTAAAACCACGAGTCGGCCACTGAAAGTGTTGTCGCCCCCTGCGTATTTCAATGAGTTTCGCTTACGATAAAAATTTTCGCAGCATATAACAAGGAGGAATTGAATTGTGAAGGATGAGGAATACAAGGTATGAAATAAATTCTTTCAAGTCGTAAATTGCCAAGAATTTTGTCTATTGTTTTGTCAATTATGGTACAAGATGATTCATAAATGTATTAGCGCTCATTGAAGATATCTGTGATTGACAGCCGGTAAACGAATCCATAAAGTATATAAAAATGTTGTGGCGACTTTAAAATTGTTTGAAATGTATAAATAAATAGAAAGTGGAGGAACGACCTGAAAGAAATGAGTGATATTGAAGACTCGAACTCACCATTTCTTCCATCTCACTCGCACACTTACTCCATTAGGCCACCAAAATTACTTGTAGAAGAAGTTTTATAATACAAACAATAGAAGCCAACAGTGAAAACCAGGGCATATACGCAGAAAATACTCATGAAATTATCATTACATCCGACATAAATCCAAAGAGAGTGATGAATTTGCAAGTAACATCTCCCATTGAGTACTAATATCTTCACCCGCAAACTAAATGTTTTCGGTGAGTGACCGAGGAAAACAAAAATAGTAAGGAAAACTAAAATTCCTCTAGAAGCAGAAGTGGCGCCGCAAAATTTGTCTTAAAACTTCTGAAAGCACATGATATACCAAGTTATTGTAAGGTCCTTCATGGCAATGTGAACTTTGATAATACGGGATGAAACGTAATTAAAATGTGATAAAACACATGTACCCATTTTTTAAACCTTTATAGTAATTTTTATGCAAGATGCTAGTGCTAAAGAGCTATAAAACAAAGAGCTGCTACAGCTACGACTTCTTTCTTCTGCTTTCGGTCGCGCCAGCAGCGCTGACCGCGATTAAGTAGCTACGAACTTCTGATATCTCGGTAACCCACTCGCGTTCAGATTGTTGTTTAGGGCTACGATGCGACTGTACGATTCTCGGTCACGACCGAGGTTGTGTGAACCATTCCGACTCCTCGAGGAGTGTGTTAGTACTAATTAAACGTCTTCAATTCAACATCTTTCTAGTTTCTGTAAAGGTCGGAATAATTTTGGATAACTATAGATAACCTCTATCAATAGTTTGGACATTTTTGAGGTTTGGTCTTTTATTTTTATTTTTGTCACAGTCAACGTTGCATAATATTTAATTGGATTATCAGGGCTAGTATTTTATTATTTCAACAGATAAAATTATCTGATGACAGGTGTTTACGTGAAAAAATTGTTACATGATTCAAAACAAGCAGAAAGGAATAAAAATATGAATAGAGCAAATTAAATTTTGAGGCAAAAAGCATTGGTTGAATTTGAATAGTAAATATGAAAATTTATTTTTCTTAGCGTCAACCATGTGACAACATCTATTTAAAATTTTAATATGAATAGAAAAAGGAATGAAGAAATAAAAGCGTAAATAACGCAAATTAATTTTTTGCAAAAATTGAGGTAAAAACATTTGATTAGTAACAATAAAAAGCTACAATTACAGCCAGTGAAGAAAGACAGACAGTCATTATTTTTAAAATAACAAATCCATATAAAATTAAAGGTTTTAAAAATAAACATGCGAGTTAATATGATTTTACCGATAATATTTCTGTACCGTATTTATAAGAGAATAACTTTAATTCTTATGTCAACACTAAATCACCCGGGAATATGAATGATTTCTTTTCTTTTTTTTTGCAATCACGTAATTCCAATTCAATCGATCACGGTATTCAGTATTTTCTATCCTTTCAACACAGTATCCATCTCCCACCTCATAAAATTTATTATCCCCGCCAGCCATGCTCTTTGTTCCCTTTCGGGTCTATGCTTCTTTAATCATCAAATATCCCATTCCTTAAACCATTCGCGTAAATAGACGGCGATTCGCCGGTTTGATACGATTTTCCTTAAGGTAAAGAGCCGGCGAACTGCCGGTAGCGTCATTGTTGTTGTTGCATTTGAAAATTGTTTATTGAATGAATTTTATCTTAAAACTAAATATCATGTGCAAAAAAATAACTAAAATTATCCCATAAAAATTTCATGCATCTTGATACAAAATTTCATATTCTATAAAGTAATAGGAAAATTAAAACCCTTGGAAAAATATGAAAGGCATTTAGTTAAGAAATTTCCATGAAAAATTAAGAGGCGAATGGATTAATCGTGCTCGTACCTTATCTCCCTGAAAATAACACTACTTTCCACAGGATAAATGCTTAATTGATATATTTAGATGAAATAGCAGATCCCTCCTGAGTGACTGGCATAAGAGGCATTTTTCCTTTTCCCACCATAACTTTCTCTTCCCACGGTTTATGAATATTTGATTTCACATTCTCGCAGCAAATATCACTCTCGTATGAATTTTCATTTTAACATTTGTATAAATTTTGAATGCGTAATAATTGAACATTTTGTATGAATCCCCGCACGCAATAAATGCGCACCATATTTGCCTCCAAATGGTCCTCCATCAGAGAAAAGTAACGAATTTTAACGTTGGTCTCCGGGGCTTAAATTTGATTAGTTCCCCTGCTCATGTGAGAGTCTATTACGTTCAGAACTTCCTTATTAGACTGACCTTATGACCGCAGGCTATTCATATATCATTTTGCTGCCTTGTTGCAATCTAACTTCATTATCATCGTTATGCATGTCCGTATAAATATTGAACCGTAAAGTTATTTTTTGTTATCCCAAATTATTATCTCTTCAATTATTTTGAGAATAAATGAATTAAAAATACTTCCTATCAATAGCTTGAATATTTTCGCAGTGAATATTTTTAAATACCGACTTAATGGCTTTCAAAAATGCACTTTTTACCATCAGTGCATCCAATCATATTTTGTGTGACCATATTTTGACTTAAAGGTTTCCGAATTGGATTAATTTCTTCCCTTTTTTTCGTATATTTCATCCATTTTCCATCTTCCCAATATTTAATATCCAGAATACTTTTATTTAAAGCTACTTTCACTTCAACCATAGTATTTCAACTGTATGAATATCTGTTGTTGGTGCAATTTAGAAAGTCACCTAAGCATGTCGCTTTTAGTCATAGGTCTTCTTATCCTGTCGCAGGGGGGGAGGATTCCAAATAATTATCTGCGTATGAGATATTCAGAAGGATCAGTGGTCAGGTCTGACTGCAAACTGAGTTCAAATCTATTTTATTTAGTAGTAAATATGCTTCAACTTTAATAATATTAATAATTTATCGTCGTAGACCCTTTCATGGTCTTTCAGTCATTTTACATGTTCTGCTTGCGTCATAAAATCGTAAAAACTACAATGCAAACGTGTTAAATATTATTATTACCAATCTAAAACAAACAACTCATGACAGGTATACACTTTACACACAACTCATGATTTGTTTTATTTCAATTACAACTTTACTATGATAATTAAAACTAGTAATGATAATTTTAAATAAAATTGAATATGTACGACATCCATTAATTATTACAGATTATACACCACATTACACAATAAAACTGATTTGAACTCAAATCGTTGCCGGAATTGCCCACTGATCCCTCTGAATATCTCCCATGCAGATAATTATTTGAAATCCTTCCACCTACAACATGACAAGAAGACCCATGACTAAAATCGACATGCTGAGGTAACTCTCCCAATTTAAAAGGTATTTGAAACATTTTTTAACAAATCGCATTTATTCTAAGCACAACACTTATATTTTTCAAAAAATGCCACCAATTAGAAAATATGGGTTATTTATATTTAG
Source organism: Ischnura elegans (assembly GCF_921293095.1). NCBI lineage: Eukaryota > Metazoa > Arthropoda > Insecta > Odonata > Coenagrionidae > Ischnura > Ischnura elegans. The sequence continues at coordinate 35,233,363 of NC_060257.1, read as the reverse complement.
GTGGAAATAAGTTTGTAAAGAAACAAATATTTTAAATATGCTTCAGTGGACAAAAACGGGTGAAACATTAGAAGACCTTAAGAAGTAGCAGTTTTCAATTCAATCAAAATAAAATCAAGAATTTTAATCTACATTAAAGCCTCTTAAACTTTGATGAAAACAATAAATATTTTTAACGACAGTTTAATGGCCTTTCAGACACCTTGTGAATGTCCTAATTTTAATAATAAATCGTAAAAACTAAAATAAAAACTTGATAAGTACCATTATAACCTTAAAAAAACTATAATTACCTTGTATGCATAACTCATCTTTTTTTCTCAATTTCTTGACTTTGTTAATGAAAACAAGCAATGAAACATTTTAATAAATTTAATATGAAAGGGCGAGAAATACATTAATTACACAATTTACACCTCTGAGGATAGTATTTTAAATGTTATTTGATAAATTGCAATGAGATAATATTCTATGTACAACACATATATTTCTCAGCAAAGAAATGTTGGACTATTTATATTTAGTTGCAAATAAATTTGTACACGAAAAAATTTAAAACATGCTGTATTTAACATAAACAGGCAAAGTTTGAATAATTTAAGAAGTATCAATTTTTGTTACTGCTGGAATTAAGTTTCCACTATAGATCGATTTTAGGTATGTTTCTTCTTAACATTTCATGGGGGAATGGATTTCAAGTAATCGTCGGTATGGAAGATATTCAGAGGAATCAGTGGCAGGTCTCCCATCACCGTCTGACTGGCAGAGGCGCAATTAGGCCAATGGCAGTCATTCATCACTCAATGCGGTTCCCTCTCCCGCGGGAAACCTTCTCTCTCATCGCACCTTATTTCGCACGGATAATCCTTGATCACCGGCTTCACGTCGCTCCATCCGCGGACGAATACCATCCCTTTGAATGGGAATGAATTCCAGATAATGCACGCGCGTTATGGAGCCTCAGAAAGACCTTGTTCAAATGCCTCCGGCTGGAGCTCAAAGAGCGGCTGCACATGTGCCCTTTGCGCTTGGGGATTTTATATTTGAAATATGTCTTTAACCTCAGCGGTAAAAAAATTTGAATCGCATTGGTAATTGATGTCACTGGTTGCCATGCCTCTTTTGAAGGTATCTGTCTAGTCATATTCAAGGTTTCCTAGGGTGTAAGGTCATATTCAATGAAGGAAATCATTTTTAAATAATAATAACAATAAACTAATTGTCCTTAAAAGAATAACGCAGTACAAACAGTTGGAAATTCTAAAATTCGACAGATAAATAAATAAAAATTTATTTATTACCAGAATGGTAATTCAAACTGCTGTCTGAGCTTTATTGTATTATGTAAAAATTTTAGTTTTAAGTTTCTACTTCACACAAACAGCGCTCTACACCAACAGCGATACACTTACGAAATTTTTAATTGTTTACTGTAAATTGGATGGTTGGAGTGAGCCAAGGCTCACCGCTACAGTGGAATATTCGCGCTTCGGCGCGGTCATCACGAGAAAGAAAATACCTTTTGGAGCATATTGCGAAAGCATTTATTAAATTGGGCTCTGTAATATTTAAATATAGGGAAATTAAAATTTAAAAAATGATAAATGCCCTATTGAATAATTACAGCAACAAAAGAGAAGGTATAATTAAAAACAAACATAATAATATAATATAAAACAAACATAAAAATATCAAGTGATAGTTTTTTTTCGATCCATTTTAAGTAAACACTCTTGAAACAAGGTTTTAAATTCTAAGTTGTTACCACTTAAACTCTTAAAATTTTACAATTATCAATTTTGTCCATTTATAATTTAAATTAAGTAGTGCATAACATTTTCGTGTTAACTGAATGTTGATGCCATTTTTATATTTATTCAAAAATTCTCGAGAAAATCATCAATAAATACCTTCAAGTTTACGGTTTTGAGATTTGTCGCTAAATTTCTTTTTTGACATTTCTATGAAGACATGTCTAGATCACGATGTAAAAGTTCCGACTGATTTTAAGTTTGAGTATTGGATTGTTACTGAAAAATTTTTAAGCATGTATTCAGGATATGGTATCTGGTCACTCTAAGCTGTCTTGAGTACCGTATAAGTTTTGAAATTAGCCTATTTAAGTTTATTGGTCTAGCAAACTAGGGATCGCATGATTGTCAGCAAATTTTTTTGGCAAAAATGTGAAGTAATTCAAATAAGTTAAAGTCGCACCAAATTAAGTTTTGCCAAAACTATCCTGAAGCATTTGTTGTGGTCGAATGTGCGCTCATTTGGAAACTTTTATTAATATCTGAGACCATAAACGTCTACCACTATTTTTTTAGAGAAAATGATCCTAATGGGTAATATTCTTTGTTTTTAATATGTGGCTATTTTTTACCGCAAAAGGAAGACGTAATTTTACCTTATTCTTCTTTAGCATACAAAAATTTTGAGGATTTGAGGAAGACGTACGTCATCATCATTCATCTATTTCGCCTCATATTTCTTGCTCATTCAATAGTTCTGAAAGTAATCTCCCACGCTCGCCTCAGGGGAATGATACGTTGTCATTTGAGCTCTTCCAACTCTTTGAAAGAGTTTACCCCTGTATAGTTCTGGAATTGCGTCTGTAACTCCCTTTGGTCATTCCACGCGTGACCCAGAGATAAAAAAAACAAAACACAGCCTTCGGTGAAATGCAGTTGGTTGACCACGAAGGGGCCTTTGTCTATTACAGGAAATAATTTCCTTTCGGGGCCAATTTTAAGCAAAGAATAGGGAACACTATTATTCTGGGGGCCCCAAAGCCATCTTTAATTTGCATGTGCGCGATCCAGCCGTATAAAATATTTTCTGGCCAAATTTCACGCCATTATTTTTTGGAGGTCTTGAGCAATTCAGTTAAAGACTGATACTATCTTTAAATTATTATGGAAACAATTATCTCATATCAATATTTTTATTGATGAATATGATGGAAGATATTAAGAAAGAAATGTAGATAAGAAGTATTATGAATATGCCAACAGAACGATCAAGTTATGCAGCAGGATTGCCATATGTGCCAGACTTACCGATTGTTCCTCGGTAAACCGTTGTTGTTATGATGACGGTTCAGATTTAACAATACTATACGCCATTTCATACGATTTTATCTCCCGTGATAGTTAAATTCGAACATTTATTTTTATAATAAACTTCATAAAACATGATTAAACTATAGTCTATTTTTAAAAATCTTCCTGACTACTAGGATGTCAGCGAAAAGTTTTCATCGGTCTGCATACCTCATTTTGCTCTCCCCTATCAAAGCGAGATTTTCTCCAAGCATCATTTTGTAGCGTAAATATTAACTCCAAAGATACAGCCTTCTAGCAATTAATGCCTAAGTAACATGCATTTCCTCGGAATGTTAGGTTTTTGAAATCGAAGTAGCAACATTGGGCCCTAAAGCCTAAACAATTGAAAATAGATACCTTCAAGAGCGACACGGGGAACATCATCTTAGAGCCCCATTATATCTAGATCCAGTAGTGGTAAATTAAGAGAGACATTTTGCCTAACGGATAGAAATGGGAATTCGTTTTTTGCCATTCGTTTAAAGGACTTAGATAATTGCTAGCCGTAATTTTGTTTAAACTTTTGCATTTTATTTGTAAACGGCGGAGGGTACTAGCAACCCCTGCCCTTACGCCTTTATAGGCGGTTTGCGGCATAGTACGTAGAGTTCTTGCGCATGTGTCCGCTTAAGCTCCTTGCGGCTTAACCGCCTCCCCACACCTTAAACAGAGACATCGGGCCAAGCCGGCGCCGCGTGTCTCCCCTAGGATTTCAGTCTACGTAGCAGTGCACTTAACGATCGAGTGGCGCCGTGATCACCGGGAAATTGCACCCGGCCGTAGTGGCGTCGACTCGCGCCGGAGTAAAAAGGCCCTCTCGGCTAATGATCTCCGGCGACGCCTGCGAATTGCTCGCCGCAATCCCGTCTTACCCTCGGGGTCAATCTTCTTGCTAACTGCGAAGGTGGATCTAAGGAGCTTTTCACTGTATGCTTTTTTTACGCTTTATATATGTTTTAGACGAAGCATCAATCCAACTCAAACGGGTTTTTCTCTTGATGTATTACTTATTTAAACCTCATGCTATTGTCTGGGCATTTTCAGGGCATAGAAAGTAGATCCTTGTCAGCATTTGTATGTACAGTAGAACTTGGTTATAATCCCAGACGGCACAGAATCCTACGTATCTAATTCGTATGCAGATAGTATCCATTGACGAAAAGCGACAGAGCGGTAGTCAATGGATACTATCTGCATACGAATTAGATACGGAGGATTCTGTGCCGTCTGGGATGTCATGTAAGGGACCGCAAAATTATTAACGCTATATCAGAGTGAGGCATTAAAAGGGTTATTTAATTAGTTAATCAATGACACAGGAGAAATAAAAAGTTGCGAATTTTCATGAAATACTGGTACATACTTTAATGAGATCATTGGTGTGAATAAAACTTAATTTATGAGTGATAGTGTTGTGCTATTTAAATTTTATGTGAAATAGTAATCAAAACGAATCTCTTTATGCAACAAATACAGCGTTTTATTCGAGTAAAGGTACAATACAGAATGTTAATAAAAATTCAAAACTTACAAGCGCATTTAAGTGAAGTCCTGCTGCTGAAAGAAAACCTGTAATTTTCTTTTGGATAGTTCTTTGTTGCTTGGAGCTGGATTTTGTTGACGTTTAATACGAGGTTTTGGAATCTATTAACGATAAATCCGAGGTTTTATAGATGCTTACACTTAAGTTTGGTGGAACTTGGGAACGAATGACTTTATATCCGTGTTGACGTGTCGGCCGAGGCCACAATAACCAAGTTGCACTGAAGTACAAGTAAACGGCTGCTCTGATCTCTCCGGTTATGTTAAAATGATGAATGGTCTTCATTTAAACATTCTTACTTGAATACATTATTGGATCTCCACTACTTCTTTCTCGTGGCTCGCTAACTCGTTTTAAACTCACAATAATATCTTGAGATTTTCAGGGCATATAGAGTAGATCATATACGAGGTATTTCCGGAAACTATCCGACCTGCGTTTATATCTTAGCCCAAGAGCGCTCGATCCGGCTATAAGAGATATGAGCGTAACCAGTAGTCCCTTACGATCTCCCTAAATGCCGCAGTTATCATTTGGACGTCATTGGTCTTGCACAGTGGTTGTTTATGTCCTACGTGTTTTTTTTCTGTTCGTCGCATTTGTTTATTGTTGAAAATGGCACAAACAACTGATCAACGAATTTGCATCAATTTTTGCTTCAATCTCGGCTAGAGTTGTATGTAGACGATTAAAATGATACAGAAGGCCTATGGGGACAAAAGTATGGACATAACACATGTGAAGGAGAGGTAAAGGTGGTTTAAAAATGGTCGCACATCTGTTCACAGTTGATTCTGGCCGACCTTGACATGGCCGAGGAAGCCATGTCAAGTCAATGCTAACGGCGAATATTTAGTAGAAGTCCTGTGAAGATTGCATGTTGCCGTGTAAAGAAACGAACAGATTTATGGTCAAGCGGTGAATGGCTTGTTCACCGTGGTAACACGCCAGCGCATTCATCGCACTTTGTGCAGCAGTTTGTGGCAAAACATAAGATTGTACAGCTTCGCCAGCCTTTGTATGGTCTCGACATAGCTTCCTGCGACTTTTGGATGTTTCCAAAATTAATATTTGGCGCTCAAAGGAAAGCGGTTTTACAACATCAAGACGCTTCAGAGTAATACGACGCGCGCGCGCTAGCTAAAGGCCACTCCAAAGATTTTGTTCGAGGACTGCTTTAAGACATGGAAGAACAGCTGGAAGCGTGTGGTTCAATCAAATAGAGACTACTTCGCAGAATGCTACGGCTCGGATGACGAAGAATAGCACCAACGCGGAGATATAAATGCAGGTCGGATACTTTTTTCGTATATAGACACCTCGTATCGTAGGTTATAATGTTATATAGAGTAGAGGATTTTTGTTTACGTTTGCCAGTATATCATTATTGGTAAAATTCCGTCAATCTCGCTCAACCGAGAGTGTCTCGTTACGTCACACTCGTTGAAACCTTATCCTATCGCCTTGAAATTTTCGAAGCATACTGAAAAGATTGTTAGCTGTTAAAGAAAGACTTTTAGCATTTTTCTTTGCATCAATTTTTTGGAAATTTTACATTTTTATCCTCAGGTTTAAAAATTTTACATTTTTAAGTAACAACTATTTTAAGTAAATTTCCTATTCCGTACAATCAGATTATTTGTAATTCATAACGTAATTTTTAGACAACTAAAAGCGATCCACGTACTTACGAGAACGCATCGCTCGTACTTAATCGGTGTTTTACCGTGATTTTTACCTTCGCCATCCCACCTTTCCCTCGGCGTCAGTATTCTTGTTAACTAACTGCGAAGGCGCATCTAAGGAGCATTTCACTGTATGCATTTTACGCCTTTCATATGTTTAATAGGACGTATCGAGGATCAACTGGGTTTTTACCGTTACGCGTTACTCGTTTAAACGTCATATTTGCGATGTCTTGAAATTTTCAGGGCATATTGAATAGATACCTGTTAGAATTTGTCTGTGTATCAGCAGAATAGCCCAGGCGAAGAGAGAATTCCACCAAAAGAGAGACCGGCTTACAGCGGGAAACTTAAATATGGAAGTAAAGAAACAATTAATAAGAACCTACATCTGGAGTATGCTCCTATACGGAAGTGAGGCATGAACAATGACCGCAGCGGAGAAAGCAAGGATACAGGCCTTCGAAATGTGGTGCTACAGAAGAATGATGAAGATCAAATGGATCGACCGAGTTAGTAACGAAGAAGTCCTAAGAAGAGTAGGAGAGAGGAGAAGCCTCATGAAAACCTTAACAAGAAGACGAACAACCTTATAGGCCACATCTTGAGACATGATGGCCTGATGAAGACAATCGTCGAGGGACAAGTGGAAGGCAAGAACGGAAAAGGAAGACCTCGAACAAAATATATGATACAAGTAAAGAAGGATGTGAAAGAGAAGAAATACGTAGGTGTGAAAAGGACAGGACATAGCTGACAGGAGAACTGAGTGGAGAGCTGCGTCAAACCAATCCTAGGATTGTTGACCAGTGATGATGATCAAATTTTGAAATTTTTCATGTTAATGACACTCGACGAGATTTTTTTCTTTCTCATACTGCTCGTTTGAACCCCATTTGCTCCTCTCACCCTGATTATTTTAAGATGACAACGTAAGTCGAGTGGTCTCAATTTAAATATATGTACTTAATAAAACAAATCGCTCGAGCTAGACCAATACCTAAATTCCTTCCTGATTTCTGCATCCAAGTTTGTTATCCATTAAGCCTCTCGAAAAATTCTTCTCTACCTCTGAATCTTTTAAGAGGAAATTGTATGAACATTTAACTCCGGAAAAATGAAATATCATTCAATGCCTTGCGGCTTGGTTTTTAGGAAGTTAAATACTTTCTTCATAAGAGGAATGCACTGCTGCGCGTCTTATCTTAATAATGTATCTCTGTTCCGATATCTTTGTAGTTAGGAGCTGTAAAAACCATTGTTCTGTTTAATTTGATTTATGTTTGGATCTTTTAGTTCAATTACTCTCATTCATGCTATTTTTATTTCTTAATTATCTTTTTTTGAGAAAAATATATCCTGAACTTAGGTTTTACCGCTATCGTGGATTTCCCAGAGCACCAATAAATCATGCCCTACAAGTAAAGATGGCTTTGGAATTGATGCGAAGAAATTGTGGGGAGATATTTAACCACCAAGCATTTAAGACATCGTTTTATTGCAACAAAGCGGCAGCGTATTTACTACCAAATTTTAGAATGTCTTAAAACAAAAAATGTATGAATCGCATAAGCTTTAAATCACAAACTTTGTGGCGGAGATCCGGGGGGCAAAGTAAACGAAAAAAGGAAACAAATTTTCCTCACTTATATAGCTGAAATATTATTCTATCACTCGCGGGTAGGATTTTGAGGAGGTAAATTTTTTCTTCATAGGAGGGGTGAATTCCTGCTCGTCCTATCTCAATATCGTATCTCTGGTCCAATAAATATTCGTACACGAAAAGGTACCAGTATATGTGACCTCCACAAAGATAAATATTTTCCTTTTCCAACGACTTCCTTTATCTTGCCTCTTGCGGATACATCCTTTGATTATTTCTGATGGATAATGAAAAATACCTCCTTTGAATGCCCGAAGCTTGTTACAAAAACAAAGTCATATCAAGATATAAATAAAATTCTGGTTGAAATTTTTAACTCTCTCATTGATTCATAACCAAGTCAATGAATGTGATCTATCAGACGTTAGATGGTAATCAAGATATCTCTATCATTTCTCTCAAAAGACTTCTCCTATCAATGAAGCGTTTATTTTTTCCATTGAGATGGGTAGATATTTGAAGGTATGGTATTGGAGGAGGCTGAGGTCATTTGCGCCATGACGGATGGGGTAGGTTAGGAAGGGTGGAGAGAAATCCGGCGTCGGCATTAGCCTGCTCTTAATGAAAGGCGCCAAGGGGACCACGGCTTAACGTCCCATCCGACGGACGGAGTGTTGCGCTTGAAACGTCCTCCGCAAAAAAGTTACATTCAAGCAGGGATCTGGCAGTCTCTGAAAATATCTGCCACCGCCGCGCCGGGATTTAAACCGGAGCCCGTCGGGTGGGAAGCCAACACTCTAGCCACCACACCATCCCGAACCCCCTAGATGTTTGATCAAGTACTAGCATTTGTAGGAGGCGATCGACACTTAAGTGCATTTGCGCCATGAGGGAAGTGTAGGGGTGGAAGGGTGGAGAGAAACCCGGTGTCGGCATTAACCTGCTCTTAGCTTAAGGCGCCAAAGATAATTTATCAAAGAGATTATATATGTATAAGAAACTTCAATATCACTTGACACTATTTTATCTTTCTTTATCCCTTGCATATTAGTATGGTTTCGTCCTCAGCAAATCCCTTGTTTTCCACTCTGTCACCAAAACGCCAACTCATGGCAAAACACTAAAATTTCAAAAATCAAAGACAGCCAGCCACAAATTACTTCAGAAAATGAAACACATAAATAGAATGGAACCGCATATAAAAACATGAACATGCATGTATGTGTCGTCGATCATTCGAAGCACTTGCATCAAGTGGACCACGGCTTAACGTCCCATCCGACGGACGGAATGTTGCACTTCCTCCCTCCAAAAAGCATTCAAGGAAGGATCGGGCTGTGACTGAACATTTCTTCCACCGCTGGGATTTGAACCCACATCATTAGGGTGGGAATACAGCACTCTTGCCACCATACAAACCATCCCTAGTATAATCCCTGTATTTCTATCGCTTGTATCCGTGGTTATATCATCCACTCTGTGAACCACGAATATTACAAAAGAGGATCCACAAATCGGCCTCTACATGTGTTGTCACCCACCGCGCATTTACATGGGTTTACAAAAGTCTCCACTCGTGTCGCTAGGGGACAAATTGATCACACTGTCGCGGGAAAATAAGGTATAATTAGGGATATTAATTGAAATTTATACACACGATGATGTGATCTATCATATTCATTACTTTTCATTCCTATTCCTCGCAGTGCAATTTATGTTTTTACTAGATCGAATTTTTTTATGGTTTCGTGTGCGTGAGTGAACAGACATTACGAACAAAGCTGTGTTTATTGGTCCTAGAAGGTCATGCAAGAACTTTTTTCTCTTTCTTTCTGCTGAAAACAATTTTTTCTGACAGCACTCGGGTAAAATAGGGAGGCCTCGGGTAGCGTCATCTGGATGAGGGATATGAAACTAATCTGTCACCTCCACCTGTGTCGGCCCAGTCAACTCGTCTTAGTCATATCCTCTACTTCCTCCGTGCTTTTATATTTAAAGCCTCTGCTTGTCCTGTCAACCCCTTTCATAACCCTTCACTCTAGCCTTCCAACTAGCCATTTGTCGCCCTCATCACGTGTCAATAGTAGTGAACCGCTTCACTTCAATTTTGAGTGAAAGCATTTTAAGTGAGCATCGCTCTATTGGTAAGGTCCGAGCCCACTATAGAGGTCAATTTTAATTTTGTATTTATCCAAGGCCTAAGTAAATTCCTAGCGAAGAAGGGGCTTGCAGAATAGTATGCGAAAAGATTTATATTTAATATATAAATTATTTATAAAACTAATTATACTTATGGCTACAATACAATTTACATGGAACATATAGATCAAGTAAAATGTACGGGAGCTTAAGTAACCTACAAGGAAAACCTGTCAAGGTTATCATTGATAAAATTAACAACGTTTAAGACACAGTCTCTGGCGATTTCTGCATGCCATGCTATCATCATATTTCTTTTTATATTATGCGGTATATTTTTTAATTATATGTGAGAAAATGTAAGGTTGTTAATTTTCATAAAATAAAAATACTTTGTTCTATTCCACACGTTATTTTAAATAGTACGCATATCATGCTATCATCATGTTGATGATAGCATGTTATGCAGAAACACGGGTCGTACTATTTAAAATAAAGTGTGGATAGAACAAAGTATTTTTATTTTATGAAAATTAACAACCTTACATTTTCTCACATATAATTAAAAAATATACCGCATGCTATAAAAAGAAAAAGGTACCTTGAAGAATAAAAATACTATTCAAAATACCATGAAAAAAACATAACAACACAGTATATCAAAAAATTATGTCTAATATTTTAATAAGGAAATAAAGTTTTTTTGATTATGAATCCAGAATTTAAAAATAGTATCCGGAAAAGTCTTAAATTTTTTAATCATAAAAATTAAACATTTTTGACAATGAATTCAGATTTTACATGTGTTTGCACACTGAAGGTCAATTAATTGCACACATCGTATATCCCTCATCCTTTTGAAACTTGGACATGTTTTTTCGTGACAAAACTAACGGCACCGTAGGTATCATGATTGAATTTTGCATTAATCAATAAATTGATTCAATCGATGAACGCGTTCACCTTCGACGGGTGTAGAACAAACATGGGTTTAAGCCCGTGGACGACGCGCGTGGTACGAAACCACGCCGCTTGGCAGGTTGTCGTTTGGAGTGATCGACGAAATTTTGCACGTCAACCGTCGACTGAAATGTGGTAACGGATCCTCTGACTGATCCTCTACAATTTTTTTATGGAGAGAGTTAAAATCAATTTCTTTACTTTGGGATGTAATTCCCACATTTCTGTACTTTGAGAAGGGAATTCCGAGGGGGGAGGCGCGACGGCCGGAGTGATTCTTAAATGTCCCATGAAAACCTATCGGTAGAATGTTAATAATAACAGAATAATAATATTCTGTTAAATTGTGATGAACGGACGTAAATACTGAATGAAAACGAAGTCTTAATAAGTGTCGCTTTAAGTTTTTAGTACCTTGTTTGCTAGCGTCCACAAATATTCACAGAGAGGAATGACGCCTCGGTAACTTAGGTGGCTAAAGCACTCGACCGGAATAATAAGTGTAAATGAATTGAGAAAGTGAGTTGACTTTTCTTCTAAAAATCGTAGTAATACGGCGAATAAATCTGAAGGGCCACAAGTCATAGCGTGTTATGAATACATTCATTTAAGGCTTAATGGACAGAAATTACAGCTGAGGAATGTCTTGAATGGTATATTTAGAGAAATTTCTTATGGGCATCAAGGAAAGGAAACGCATTTACCTGAAACATTAGCTGAAAGGAGTGATACCCGAATTACCGACCAGTAATGATGGTAGTGGAATTGATTTTGGCCTATTGGTTATAACGTATGTCTGCTGATCGAAGGATTCACGGTTCAAATCTCCGTTGAAGCCTTGGGATAACCCAAACAGAATTCATGCGTGCGAGGTTTCCGAGGAAAATGAACTCGTCCTTCCCTAATCGGAATAAGTGGGGTCACTTGCCTCTAGTTAAGGTTGGGGTGAGGTAGACCCTCACTTATCAAAACCAGCCTTCAGGGGTAATTACTGAGTTTAAGATAATAATTTATGTCTAATATTTTTTGGTACGCACTTATATGAAGGTCGTCTCATCATCTCCGGGCACTACTGTACACTCAGGTGATAAAAAGCGTAAAAATACTTCAGCAAAATCCCAGTGAAAAATAGTGAAAAAATATTTAAGTTTATCGTTCTATTTTTTAAGTTATCGCCAATCTGTAAAACTATCAGTGAAATACGAAAATTCCACCGAATTAGAAGTTTTAGTAGAGGACAATGGGATGGCAATAGAAGGGCTTGCCTACCAATGTGACTAACCATAGGTTTTCAAGGGTGCCGTGGTCAGTGGTACTGTCTACATATTTATTATAAAATTGTTGACCTCCAAGGTTCATGCTTGGGTCAATTTTTACTGAGGTTTGTTAACTACTATCTGGACAACCAGCATACTCAGCCAAGGTTTAAAAATTTTCTGAAAATTTTTTCTAAGTAGAAACTTTCTAGGTCGCTGAGAAGTAAAACGGAAGGAATAAAAGGTTATCCTAAGGCCTGTCTCCCGGGATTGATGTGTCTTCTGTAAGGTAATAACTATCGTGTGAGCAATTTTTCTATAATTTGAGTATTTTTCCGGGTAAAGTCTCCGGTTATTACAGTAAGTCTTATATATTATCAAGAATTATGTGATCGGTAAAATGATAAGTATGAATACTTTTCCCATTTTAGTTTTTTATCCATTCTTATGGGTAGATTGCGTGTCTCTTCATATTTACACTCAAAAGCACTCACCAGCCCCACAGCATATATCACACCTCACCCTTGTGCTGCATTTTTCATCGCTTTTTCTTAATTTTACTCTCCTTGCATGGCTCGTCGACAAATGTCCACTTTTTCAATCTCTCGCCGTCTTAAAATTATTTTTTCTTGCTTTTGAGTTGTCTACCTCATTGTATGAACCTTGGCTTTTTTCTGAGGGGTGAAAAAGAATTATTATTCTTTTGATTATGCTCGTGCGTCTACATGGTGGTCTCAAGGAAGAATAAACGTTATACCATATCCTTTCTAGGACAGGGAAATTCTCTTGTTGCAGACATAAGGGAGTTCACTCCGTCTTATCCGCTTAAAAGAAATGTGACTCGTGTGGGTGATAAAAAGTTTAAATTTCATAGTTTTTTTTAATAAATAATTTTATGCGTTGTAATCAATTATTTATACCCTGTTTTGATAGTCCTTCAAGAACGATTAGTTGATTGGCATCTTTGTAATTTTCTATTTTACTTTGTTTAGCGTAACTAAAAATATTCTGTCATTTTCGTGGAAAATGTTATTGAAATTAAAATCATAGAGAATGGCTAAGGATTCTATTTTTTAAACAAAGCTAAAATAATACTACAAACCAAGCGGGGATACACATGGGTGCATTTTGAATATCCCTGTTTTAACCTCGTGAAATAAAAATTAATCTACGCATGCGAGAAATAACTTTTCAAGTGTCTACAGGTACGTAAATTGATGAAAAGAAGTAAATTACTGATAGAAAACGGTAATTATTTCTATATTTATGTCCTTCTCAGTACATTTTATGGCTATTCACAAATATTTCGCGAGAGAGCTATATTAATTATATAATTTCTATAGTTATGCATTTTAATTCATGTGCTGCAAGTATTCTAGGAATATTTAACGATAAGTACCACACCTGTCGTAAAAAGGCCATTACCCCGTTAGAATTAACCCATTAATGCCCAGAAGATTTTTTTCAAAATATTTTACTTTTTTTGCTTAAATTATGATTAGACATCACCTCTGATGTGGGAAAAAATGTTTTAAAAAATCTCTATCATTTGCATAGTACTTAATCCTATACGTATCTTAAGATACATCTGGGCACTTAAGGGGTCAAAAAAATGTACATTATCATTTAATTGTGTTTATGCACGTTTTTGCTATATAATTCATTACTAATGCCTTCATCACTGGTTTTTGAACTTCAATTTTAATTTTTATCCATCAAATAATATAATGTTGAGTATTATTATAGTATTATTACGTGAACAATTTACATTTGCATTTTGAAATTTTACAGCGGTGTGACCCTGTATCCCAGTTTTCTATACCGTAGCCATCTCTGTACAACTGATACATCTAGTCTCATCTAAAATAAGTGAACCATCATTTTTATTCCTTCTCAACGGTAAATGGGAGCTGTGCTGTTTTCCTGACTTATATAGCAAGGGGTGCGCTACAAAAGATCATACACAAAAGAGACGGTAGAGAAGTTTTTAAAGCACCGATTCCTCATTATGTCAGGTATATCCATCGGAGACTCGAACTTGAATACTAAATACAAATTTTTGGGTGACATAGCGTATTGCATAGTTTCCTTACCAATGTTGACTGTAGTTACTTATTTCCTACACTGATTTCCGACTTGCAATCTGGATTTCATTGCCTGCGGAAAGTTTAACGAGAAACAAATCAATGCATTCCACCGTCGGCGATACAGAATACAAGTGATGCCAGGATAGTGGCAGATACACATGGGGGCCAAAAGGGTGCGCGCCCCCCTCTTACGGGGCCGCGCGCATTGCCTAATATTGCAGAACTACAATTGTAACTCCTTCACATCATAAGATGGCATTGCCTTATATATATGGGTATAATCATTTTAAATAAAACTTTCCTAAACTTTGAATGTGACTTGATTATTTTTCGTTACGATACAAGTAAAGGTATCTCAAGATATCTTTTGCGCCCCCCTTGAATTTTTTCTGTTTCCGCTACTGTGCCAGGATAGGCAACTTGATATCGCGAGCATTTGTGCCTCCAGAAATTCAATACTGATTCATTTTATGCTTCCAATGAAGGTAATTTATTGCAATTCAAATGAGGATACCACACACTTTAATTCTGAGAAAAAACCTGTTTTTGCTGTATTTACCTAATTGTTCAATATTATACTTCATGAAATGGCAGAAATATAAAATTGTCTTTTGAGGTATCACATAATTAGGTTTATAAAATAATTATTTACTTATTTATTCAATAAATATAGTGAAATATACCTATAAGTCAAAACTTGAGTTTTTAGTACCACAAGTGCCCAGACGTATCTTTAGATACGTCAAAACTTTACTGACTAGTTTTGTCATGAGCTTGAAAGAAAAATGAATTTCTTTAAAATGATAATATTCCTTATACATTTAAAATAAAACAGGTAAAAACTGGATTCGGATAACTCAATACTTTATGCAAAAATTAAATTTTCACATGACCATAGCGTAGCCATTTCCGAGTAGTTCATGACCAGCCATGTGAAATTAAGCATTACAATTGCAAATATAGAGTAAAATCATCTAAATCACTTGTATACCATTTGAAGACTTTCTTTTGTCACATTACGTAAAGAAATTGCATAAAAAATAAACTAAAGAGTATTTAGGAATTTTTAAAGTATGACGTATCTAAAGATACGTCTGGGCATTAATGGGTTAAGAAAAACATACTTGCTAACACATTACATATTTTGTTTTCATTCACTTTGCAGTGGATTCAAATTTGTACCTGTAATGTGACGGAAGAAGCTCCTCCGTCAAATCGTTAGATTACATTTGCCATGGATTACGAATTCTATCGCGATAATCCTCTGGTAAAGCAATCAGTTGCACACTTCGGCCACATACGACTTGTATCCTGGAGTTCAAACGACACCGTATACATAAAGTTTGTGCGTGAAGCATATGCATCAGGATATTCTTAATATTCATTGCAGGACCCTTTTTTCATTCCCTACCCCGAGGCCTGATCGAAATCTCTGATCGTATACCGCTCTGTGAAAACTGGAAAAATGTCGACATAAGTTTCATATTGTCGGCTGAGTAGAGCAGCCATTCGAATACGATCGCGATAACAGCGATAATCCTCACCTTATTAATAATGGTGTTAACATCAATGATCACGGAATATCAATTTTTTTAAACTAATAGCATAATTCGCGATAAATTAAGATTTACTGATATGTTGCACAGGCGTATTCCCGACGGGATCACGTATTTTCAATTACTGTTACCTTCATTTTATTTAGGGTCGCCACTAAATCAGTATTAGAATATACTTTTAATTTTGTATTTAATAATATTTTATCATATTTTGAATGCTAAAAATAATATCTTTTGCGGTGTTTTCTTCATATTTCAAACATCAACTAAATGCAATAGGGAAATAAAAGTGCGATGTTTACTAAACATCTGTGGGATGAGTCCTTCCTTGCCTCACTTCTCCTTAATGTCTCATAGTATTTCATATTAATAACAATACACAAAAAAGCCCATCATAGAAGACATAGGGCTACTCTACTTATGAACCACATTCAGAATATCTTATCTCCTTGAATTCTTCTTGCGCAACATTATTAATTTTTCAAATCGAAAATCGTCGTATTTGAGAGATTTTAACCAGTGGAGAACTTACCCTTACAACTTAGTATCTTGCAGCTTCGTTGCGTATTTCACCAAATGTTATGAATGCTGTTATAATGAGTCGTTTTGTGTGTAACTTTGTGGAAGTTACTGTTGTTTATAATGAACTGCAGTGCTGATACTTCACATTTAGTTTAATATAAATCCACCTGGGTTTCGACAGCTCAATGCTATTTTATATGAAGCTGCCAAAACCCAAGTCGTTTGATATTAAATTAAGCCTGGATCATTATCAGTGAGTTACATAATATCTACTTAATAGCAATAGGGTGGTTTCCTATTATTTTTTTATTGCCTAAATCGAAAGATTATTACTCCTGGGGTACGTATTTCACGCTTTTAGATTTTTAAATGACGATATCTATTTTTCGCGATTAAATGAAAAGTGAAAATTTTCAAGCGCGCGAAAACGCGACGCTTAAGTATGAATGCCAGGAAGTCTCTCCGCGTGACGTATTTCTGTACCCCCTCCCGCCCTGCGAGGTGACCTTGAGGCGAGGCTTAGCGCTGATACGACGAGCGGCTAGCCTAGTACCCTGCTGGCTGGTAGCGCTTGGCTTAAATAAGGATTATTAATAACTTATCAAACGAGGAAAACTTTCCGACCTTAGCCAGTTTTAATAAGTGATTGTTAAGACATGTTTCCCTGAGCTCTGCGCCTCATGCATGCAATGGTAACCTCAGACGACGTATAACTCCTATCTTCTCGTATAGAAACTAGGTCCCTGTGACGTCACGTGGAGTGGCATCGCATGGGCGCCAATCTGGCCCTTTTCAAATGAGGATAAAAATGGACCATTGCCATTCGTCTAACCCGGTATTTCTAAAACAAAATAATTTGTATATTATGAATACACTAATGGTGGGTAACGGATCGCAATCAATGCCTTTTGTTTTCTTTGATGAAGGAAACCACCCTATTGTTAACACTTCCTATGAATAGGATTTCCATGGCGCGTTTAGTTGGGATAGACATTGTTTAGAAATTTTATGCACTCCCCAATGGCCAATACGAACTACATTGTTATATTTTTCAATAATTGAGGTTAACAATCCGGTAAAAGAAAAATTTGAAAGTGGCTTGCTGTGTAGCTCTTATAACCGTTAAATTAGCTGCCTTGCCCTAAACATTTAAAAAAAACTGCAGTCACGACCTTGAGAGATGTGTTTTAACATTCTGTAAATTCACGTTTCAATTATATAACATTCTTATTGCGTTTTAAGGCATTTTATTTATTCAGCATAATGCTCTGATAGTTAAAATGGCAGAGTTAGCTCTCAATTTGTCAGCTACAGGCACATTTGTGTTGTATACTTCGTTTTATAGGTCGTTAAAATCATTTTTTATATTTCACACCTTAAAATCGTTAAAAATGTTTTAAATGTTAGCATTTTTTTTAATGATTAAAAAAGGCCATGCTGTCGTTACAACAGTGGGGTAATATTGTGTGTTTTATTACTTTTTGAATCATAATGAATTAATTTTACTCGTATTCTAAGTATTTGTACTGATATACGGTATTTTATGTGTAATTTAGTAAAATTCCTGCTTCCCATTTTGTTTTTTCTCGGTCTCATATCAGCTGGAGCAGCTCTACGTGGAGCTTCTATACACAATAACAAACAAAGTGGGAGCGCCAACAGGTCAGTTCTCACATTACAAAGAGGAGCTCTACTCTTACGCCCAGGAAGCATTTGGTCTGCCGGACGATCTACACCGAAAGTTTTTGTCGATTGCCACGGAGGAAAAGGTGAGCTAAATATTTTTTTACCCAACGTGAAAAAATTGGTCGATAATGAATGTAAACATAATATTCAAGGCTGATGATTTAAAATAATAAGGCCAATCAATTAAAAGTCATACATGCATCGAGGATTCTAGCAGGCATATTTCCAAAAAACATAATAATGCTGACGTAAATGATTTAATTACATTTACCACTAACTTTCTAAGTTAACGTTTCATCAAGTTAGGTATTAAATATCCGCCACTGTTTTACATCATATTTTATGCTTTTTAATATAAATATTGTTGTTTATTTGATGAGAAATATCCTGAGTATTCTGCCTAAGGAATATCGATTTTACATATTTGTGGACTGTTCTCTAGGTTGCATCGCTAGATTTAAGTAGTTGTTTTAATGTTTGTTTTGTCCTTTTTGTTGTTAGTGATTAAAAATGAATTGAATACCATTTTAAAATGCAATCATTCTTTCCTCGAATGCAGTTAAAGAATTTTAAACTTAAAACAACGGTCTCAAGATTTTGGTATAAATATCTCCCTGCAAAAATATTCCCCAAAAATTTTTAAGGCCAAAGTTCACTTTTGAGGTAATAATTACTTGAATACTCTTCCTGTTTTGACTATATAATTCTTAAGTAGTAGAAAGGACTTATACATGTAATGTGATATCCATGCATAATTAAGTTTTCAATTACTTTTCACTCCTTTAGCCGCCGATTGTGGTATTGAACCTAGTAGTCCTAGAAGCGGAAGGCTTAGAAGCAAAGGATGCCAATGGTAAGGCAAATAAATGTTATTTTTCTCTAAACTATTTGACTGTTTTATCTCCGTTGATGGACACAAATATTTGAACGTGACTGGTTTCACGGTCTTAGTATGATATAAATACTTCATCTAATTGTGTTTACGTTGCTATACTTCTCTGTTTTCAGATCTGTAATTATATCCATTGGAAGAATTTGAAACTTATCCCTATCCTTGCTTATCTTAGAATCGATGAGTTTTGTATTTTGTTTATCGCTTATTTTCAAATGTATTTTGCGCTGTGTACCATGAATAGTGCTCAGATTTTAAAAATGCCTTATTGAAAAAAATATGGAAAACGGCAAATCCATTAACATAATTAAAGATAAATCAATAATTAACACATTTAATAATCAATGTTACTAAATAAAGTTTATGACGCTCATAAGCAAGGTTCTGCTGCCGGCATATCTAGTCACAATCCTGAGACACAGAAATATAGTCATAGTAACAGGAAGCAAACCTCAGGATAATTTATAAGAAAGAATTATATTTCTGAGGTACATGAGTTTCTTGGCAAAATATTTTGCATTCAGAGTAACTTGAAATGAATTTTTCTGCCTGAATAGATGCCCACAACTCTTTTAAGTGAGTGGAACTTGTAGAGCTTTCTGCTGTCTGGCGCTGACAGTCGCATGAAGGAACGTTTCCACAAAGAAAACGGATTTAACTTCTTTGTTATACTCTCCTTTCACAAACTTTTTGATTTCATAATGCAAACATGCCCCGAAATTCTTTGATAAGAAACAGTGCTGAGGTATAGCAGTCGTTTTGGAGATTCTAAAGTTACTCTTCATATTTTTAATGGAAGCGAACATTTTCAATTACTTTTGGGTTATTTTATACTTTATTTAACAGTACGGCTACAATTTTAACGTCTGCAATAAAAATCCACGCGAAATTGTATTATCTCTTTATTATTACACAGGAGCATTTTTGTTCATATGTTTACATCCTATATAAATCTTTACCAAATTCATGTACATTTACTAAACCTATGTTAATTTATAATCTTGTATTATATGTTCTTATAAACCTTAGTAAACTATTATTTCAAAATATTTGCGTGATCTATAATCGCTGTTCTTATTCATTACTCCTTATTTCGTATTTTAAATTTTCGTGTGGTGATACTTTTATTTAGCTGCTGACTGAAAGATGATCCTGCATCATAATTAGAACATACTTTATCTCATGGAATTATTCATTTCCTGTGAAATAATATGAGAAATATTTTTATATGTTAGCGTAGCTTCAATATCAACTGTACAATTTCTCACTGTATGGAGGCGTTTAGTTTCCGAAGTGATTATAATAATTTTATTGGAGACCCATCTTCCGTGGCATATTAATATTTTATCATGTTCAAGGAACTTAATGTCATGAAAAAGTTTTCATCTCTCGTTTAGTCGCTTAAATAAAAAATTAATTTTGCCATTAACATTCTTCCGCTAATATTATGTCACTCAAAAATATTTTTCTATGTTTGGAAGTCATTTTCCCCCTAATAAGACCATAACTATTCAGTTAAAAGGTTAGCGGTGTTAATTAAAAATCACATGATTGAAACTTTGAATTAATAATTGAATAAATAACGTAAATATCCTATACCCTTGTGTTTTTTAATATATTTATGGAATAAAATAGTGATATCGTATATTTAATGCATATTATTTTTTCTTACGCTATCGCCGACATAGAAAGGATGATTTTAGTTGTATTTTATTTAGATGTGAGAAATTTTTAGTGCAGAACCATACAATAATTATCTTTTGTGGTTTTACCTCATTAAAGTTCATATAAAATGTTATTTTTTTAGCTCCATCTTCCATAAACTGTCGCTGTTTCAGTTTACATTTTTATCACGGCTTATCCTCTCTATTTTGTCCCTTGACACTGAAAAAATGCTGTCATTCCCTTGGGGTACCCAACAAGGCTGTGGAT
Source organism: Ischnura elegans (assembly GCF_921293095.1). Classification (NCBI taxonomy): domain Eukaryota; kingdom Metazoa; phylum Arthropoda; class Insecta; order Odonata; family Coenagrionidae; genus Ischnura; species Ischnura elegans. Next base: position 35,212,398 of record NC_060257.1, on the reverse strand, counting down.
GTATATTTTTCGCACATCTCATTGTTTTCACTCCAATATCATTTAAGTCATTCATGGGTTTGCCACTTATGAATTTATAAGAATCGCCACTTCCTAAGAAAGAAGTGATTTTTTAATACTTATATCATTTATGTTAAAATTTCTAATACACATATTTTTTACTAACTCATGGTAATATTCTAAAATAAGATTATTTTCAAAATGTTTGACGGGCAATATTTTTCGCCGATATGGGGATTATGGTAGATTTACTTAATCCACTAATTCCCAAAATATGGTACTTTTGGCTTATTTTGACAAATTATTAAGAACACATTCATTATTTATTTTTTACGGAATTCTCATCTGCAGTGACTTACGCCTATCTCTTCCTGCGTGTTGTTGAAAAATCTTATAAGTGGCAATCTCATTACAATGCATCCCATGCCCATAGCTGTCAGCCAAGCATATGACACTAGGCTTGTTCGATTGACGACGTTTTGCCTTATGAAAACTGAATGTAATATTTAAGTACCAGTGATAGCTTTAAAAAGGGCTAGGTAAACTTAAGCTAATAAATGAGACCATTTCCGTACGCGTTTGACTGTTTGACTGCTCACTGATTGCCCACCTGATGGAGGAAATTGGGAGATTCTTGTTCGAATCCCGGTCAAATAAAATTATTCTATTCGTAGGCTATTCATTGTTTTGATGTATATGAATTTTTGTGTAATTTGTGGGAATAATAGTTTAAGTGTAATTTGTGGGTGATAAAAAATAATCTGCTGGGCCTTTAATTATTCAAACCGTTACAAAAAATAATCGTTGTCCTTATTAATTTAATGCAATCGAACCTAATGAAGACTTTCAAGCAAACAAACTCTGTACTTACTGGAGAAGCAAAGGTTAATTAAAAAATACCGTTTAATGATTTCTTTGGGTGTCCAGGGGTTGATCTATGTTGAAATGATAATATTTATTTTGCTTTCCGAACGCTTCGGCGTCTTTTCACAAAAGCTGGCATAGCAAAATTTATCTTCTCTTTTCAGCGGAGAAGAACCTCTATACTCCCCGAGAAATCATAAATTAGGCATAGTCGACAACCAAAATATAGATATCATTAAAAATAAATATCCAAAATATCAGTCGAAGGGTCTGAATGATTTCGGTCAATCGAACAAGTTTGCATATGACGCTGTTGATTGTGTATGTATGTGTCAGTGTGTGTGTGCTTCACGTGACTAAGGGCACCTTTCCTCCACGTACACCCCCATCCCTCCACCCCCCAGGCTTCAGCGACCCGTACTGCCTCCTCGGCATCGCCCCCGCGCCCCCAGCCGCCTCGACCTCCGCCTCCACCACCCCACAGCCACCTCCCACCCTCGTCCAACCGTCGACGTCCTCCTCGCCCGGCAGCCGATTGGTCAGCCGACAGGCCAGCCTGGAGCTGGAGCCGGATGGCCCGGGTTCACCCCTCGTCGCCTCGCCGGTCGCCGTGCTCGCTTCCACGCTCGGTGATGATCGAGATCCCCGCCCGTACGGCCCCATTCTATCCCCGCCCCTTTCAACCAGACAAATGACTACGTCAAAGCGCCGCCGAATTATCCGATCTTTTCCACTTTCTTGTGAATGTAGCTTTCATTTTAGCTGGCATATGATTTTGGTATTTCCCGGCGTATGAAACTGGCGAAATTTACTCGGGTTTTCCACCGGGTGAGTTGCTTGTTGGCTTACCTTTTTATGGCTACCTCTGTGGTGGATTCTTCGGCCCACAATCAACTCACCCGGTAGAAATCCCGAGAACATTTTACTCATAGTAGCTGTTTCATTCACATTTTTCGCCCTCCATCCACCATACAAAGAATTCAACCACCTTTGTCCATAAAGGAATGAAAATGAAATATTTCGTGACGGTATTCTGTGAATATTCGCGAACTAGCCATTGGGGTACTTATGCAGAATCACCCGGAAGTGCACAAAAATGGTGAAAATGCAACAGAGGAAAGATCTTTTGCCTTGGCCGGGATTCGCACTCGGATGTCCTGAGTTTGGTCTAGGTTTTCCAACACTTCAAACCAACAACACTTCCCAAAAAAAGAAATTTTCTTGACAGTTTAAGCGTAGAACACCTAGATCGAATTCAGGAGATTCGGGCTCAACTCCTGACCGAGGAAAATTATTTTTTCTCTCTGGAACTTTCGCTCTAGATAGTAGTTTGAATCAAATTTTCATTAATGCGAAGGGGTAATGTTAGAGGAATAATAAGACATCCTATACATCCTTTAATATCTGCTCGTGATAGCTATTTGGAAATCGGAAGTGAATCAAACTTTCTAATTCATTACATGGAGACAAATACCGAAATAATGGTATTTCGATCAATTTTTGGTCATATTTAGAAATTTCATTTTCAGAGGGATTGATAAACCTGTCATATTTTTGTGTGCTCCAGTTACGTATTGAATCGTAAAATTGCTATATTTTCCAATTACAGGTGTGAATACGAGCTTTCGAATGACGGGATGTCGATTAATTTTGCGGACACACATGGTGATTGCATTTTAGATAGATTCAGGAAACAGTCACAATTTTTTGTTCTGTTTTTATATGGATCGTAAAATCATTAAATTTTTCTGAAAAATGGGATAAAACTTAAACGATTCACAATGGTTTTGCTTAGTGTTTCTGCAGTAAGTTTCAGAGATTTTTAGGCATTTTCACATTTTTGTTGGTTGATGTAGTTTTTCAGAATGCAATATTTACATTTTCTAACCCACGCCGAAATCTAATAAAAGTTTATTCCGTTTTTCCAATTCAAATTGATGAAAATACTTTCAAATCATTGCTTTTTGTTAATTATTTGGTCATAAATGATGATTAAATTTTAGATATTTTCATAAATCCATGGCATTCATATTTTTAACTGTTCAAGTTGATAAAGTTTTTAATTCGATCGGATCGGTCAAGTAGTGGGAGCTGTATATTATAAAGTTTCACACAATTATATTGGTAAATATAACATCCCTCCGATATCCAAAGTACTATTCCCAGTTATTTACCTAGCAGGATCTGGATCATCTCTCATTTTAGTTGTAGCAGTACCTTTTAGTACTGTACTTTAGTAGTACTTATTACTACATTTGCTTTCAAAATGAGTTTTGTCGTGAAAATTCCGGGTAATTCTACGGCGCATTTACGAGAGAATTTGGTGGCATTGCGGAAAGTATTACATCACATTCTTGTGCCTCTTAGTTTAATCGTGTGCTGTGCATTTACGTTCCTAAAACATGAAATTGGTTGGCTCAGTTCTATATAACCTTTGGCTATGATTCCCGGTCAGTAGTGTGATTTATTTTAAGTTTGGTAGGCAGCTTCTAAATGGCCGATAGTTCGTCACAATTTTTAAGTGAGATGAGAGTTATCCTTGGGATTTACATTTTGTTGTCGCATTTGCGGACTGATTATGATAGCTTTACTGGAAAACTATATTGGGATAGTAGCAGCGGAAAATACTCATAATTTTTCCCCGTGGATCTCAAGGTAATATCTTATAAATAATCAATTTGCGTGACTAGAATGTATTTCAAATTTTTCATCGCTACATTTTTTCAATCAACTAGCTGACTAATATTCTGCCTGAAAAATATCCTGGTAGGATGTAGAGATACTAAAATGTTTCCTATAAGTTCACTCTCAAATGGGTAACTTCATATTTTTTTAGGCCCGCTGCACAGTGGGCGGAAATCGGAAAAAGCCGGACAAAATTACAAAATGGCTTTTTTTGAGTTATATACTTGAAACTTCGTAGGTATACTCAAAAATGATTGAAATTTATTGATATGTACCTCATTTGACATAGATCCTACCCGTTACTGAGATACAGAGGCTCAAACGTGAGCAAATTTCCATAAAAACGCCCGTCTTCAATTTTCTCTGAAAATCTTCCAAAGTAAGTGAATGGTGAAGTTATGGGTGGATTCTTTCCGAATAAAAAACCACATAATCTGTTAGCATGGTGTTTTTTCTTTAATTTTCCGTAATCTTAAAGATTACAGTCCATAAATTCTTACCGTGCAGTAACAAAATGGCGGATACTGTTTTTCGACGAAGTTTTACATTTAGGTAGAGTTTCAAATAGGTTTTCGGCAAGGTCGCGCAGAGTAACTTATATGAGAGCATTGTTTGAAGATTTCTTGAGGTTTTTATGCAGTTTTCTTTGAAATAAGTTTGCGTCGCCGGAAATTACATTGATTTTTCGATCGCGCGGCAGGGTTCCTCTCCGCGCGTCGGGAGTTGGATTAGCCGCGCCGCGGTAAGGTTATTGAAGCTATATGGGTTTTAACGCTCAACATTCACCGTTTTTATGTTTTGCTTCAAGACACCGATTCTCAAATGATCTATGGTGAAGACAGTGGAGGTTTTTCATGCGATGTACTTGCACGTTTCATCGAAGTTCATTTCGTTATCTTTGGATACGATCGAAGACCATACTTCTATTAAAAGCGTTCAAACCTCGACAAAGTGAGTTGTTTTCCTGGGACTCATACAAAAAGACCTACCAGAAAGATACCAGCTGAGACCCTTATACCTTCTTCAATCACCGATCCCTGACCCTCAGGATTCTAATTTCGAAAACGGTCGTTTTATGACACCCTGGAGCGGAGCCCTTGGCCGTCTTAACGGAGGTATTTCCATGGGAACTTCTAGCTTTTTTAAAATGTGCATCATATCCTCAGTTCTACTTTGACTTACAGATTACCATGTCTTTACACGTTACCATACGTTCTTCCCCGTGTACGCATTAGGGCATTGGATAACCATAGGTTCGACAAATTTATTATTTCTAAATTTTACATAGGCTCCATCCGTAATTCCATAGAAAATGCCACCTCACATTATTACATGACTTGATATCTACAAAATAATATTGGAATTGGTAAAAAAAATCATTCACTTGGTAAAAAATATTTGCTCCATTATTCATCGCGGAGGCTGAATTTAAGACAAGACCCTGATGCTCTGAAATTTCTCAATGACTTTTTGACAAAACGCATCCTATGGCCATACCTTAAGAAATGGGTAGAGTGTTCTCGAAATAATGAACGATTTTTGTGTCGATGCAAAAGTTGGCTCGCTGACTCTATAACATTTCCAGAATTTGTTATGCATCACTTTCCCGATACTTCAACGACAGCCGGTTGAGTATTGTATTTTTGTAAAAATCTATTCCTCTCAAATTGATTGATTAAATAAAATTCCCCCTGTAGCTTCTTGCTACAAAATTCATATTATATTTGCCAGGCATTCCAGGGCGGCCAAAAAAATGTCGCATCTTATGTGTTAAATCACGCAGAAAAAAATTCAAACTTTAAAAACTACTGCTACTACTGCTGAGCTTGCTCTCGCGGCATCTGTGAGTTTGAGAGAGGGGAGACACTGCAGCAGCTCACCTAATTGCAGAAATAACAACTACGACCCCTACTCGGGCTAAGAGAGTTCTTTCAAAGTGGAGGACGAGTGAAAAGGTCCACCCTGAGATGACAGTGGAAGAGGCACTGTCATTGATGATTGCCTCTGATTTGACCAAGCGTCAACATCGGTCTTTTCGTAGGACAGCTCTGAGCCATGGACACGAATTGTATCCCAGTTATGATAGAATAGCGAT